>NC_053112.1:6083963-6128963 GCF_010015445.1 Perca fluviatilis | reverse complement strand
TCAGCTAGCTCCATAGACAGTAAAAGAAAGGCTGTTTCTCCAACTTCGGTCAGTTCCAAGGCAGGATCAGCTGGGAGACTTCTTCTAAACCAGGGCGCACATGTCCCATCCACCTGCCGCCGGGGTAGACGGTGCCGGGCAGGGGGCCCTTCCTGGCTGCAAGTCCTCCTGGGGCTTTACTTTAGTCTACTTTGATGCCAGTTTAACTCTTTACACAGTGCACTTTAACAAACATTAGTAAGAATATTCATCTACCACAAAACCGGTAGTTAGCCGCTAATGCTAGCTTTCGAGCACCACACTTCCACGGTAGCATAGTGAGGCTCCCTACATGTAAACCGAGGCTTTGAGAACTCTGTAAGCGCACAGACAGTTATTACAGTATTAAAGTATTAGTATTAAAAAGATAGATTAGAAAGACAGTAGCATTCATGTTTACATTTACACTTACAGAGTTCTCAAAGCTTGTGTTTACATGTAGGGAGCCTCACTATGCTACCATTGCTAAAACAAGTTATAAAATATATTAAGTGTGTGTGTGTGTGTGTATTTGCGTGTGTGTGTTTAAGTGTGTGTGTGAGTTGTGTGTGTGTTTGCGTGTGTGTGTAAGTGTGTGAGTCTTTGAGTGTGTGTGTGTCTGTGTTTAAGTGTGTCTCTGTATGTGTGTGTCTGTATGTGTGTGTGTGTGTGAGTCTTTGAGTGTGTTTGAGTGTGTGCGTGTGTGTGTTTAAGTGTGTCTTTGTGTGTGTGTGTGTGTTTGTGTTTAAGTGTGTCTCTGTGTGTCTGTGTGTCTGTGTCTGTGTGTCTGTGTCTCTGTATGTGTGTGTGTGTCTTTGAGTGTGTGTGTGTCTGTGTTTAAGTGTGTCTGTGTATGTGTTTAGGTGTGTCTCTGTATGTGTGTCTGTATGTGTGTGTGTGTGTGTGTGTGTGAGTCTTTGAGTGTGTTTGAGTGTGTGCGTGTGTGTGTTTAAGTGTGTCTTTGTGTGTGTGTGTGTGTCTGTGTTTAAGTGTGTCTCTGTGTGTCTGTGTGTGAATGCGTGTGTGTTTAAGTGTGTCTGTGTCTGTGTGTCTGTGTATGTGTGTGTGTGTCTGTATGTGTGTGTGTGTGTTTAAGTGTGTCTCTGTATGTGTGTGTGTGTCTGTATGTGTGTGTGAGTCTTTGAGTGTGTTTGAGTGTGTGCGTGTGTGTGTGTGTGTTTAAGTGTGTCTTTGTGTGTGTGTCTCTTTGTGTGTGTGTCTGTGTATGTGTGTGTGTCTCTGTGTGTGTCTGTGTGTGAATGCATGTGTGTTTAAGTGTGTCTGTGTCTGTGTGTGTGTGTGTTTAAGTGTGTCTCTGTATGTGTGTGTGTGTGTGAGTCTTTGAGTGTGTTTGAGTGTGTGCGTGTGTGTGTTTAAGTGTGTCTTTGTGTGTGTGTGTGTGTCTCTTTGTGTGTGTGTCTGTGTGTCTGTGTCTCTGTGTGTGTGTATGTGTGTGCGTCTGTGTGTGTTTAAGTGTGTGTCCCCCAACATTAACAGCGTTACACTCTTAATGATTATTTATTGCATCTCGGCCGTTTTTACATCAACGCAATAAAAGCTCGATTTCAACATAATTCCATCCCATAATGTCATCGTTTCATTTTCTTCATGATCCTTTTTTTTTCTTAAAAAAAAATTAACAACAAATTAAAATAAAAAATAAAAATATATGTACAATTGTTTTGTGTGTATTTACATAAAAAGACAAAAAGTATAAAATATATTAAGAGATTTACAATCTGGCACTCAGAAGTGCCAGAGGTGCTTTTTTGAATTAAGATCCGTGAAGTACAGCATGTGTGTGTGTTTCTGTGTGTGTGTGTGGTTGGGTGGGGTGGGGTTGGGGGGGTCATCTGTCCAGCTCGGCCTGCAGGATCTCCCCCCAGGTCTCGGCGTCCAGCGGCACCATCTTCCTGCCGCTGAGCTCCTGGGCCGACCTGACGTGGCTGTAGCGCCCTCTCAGCCAGTCCCTCTTCACACAGCTCCTCCTGTAGTTCTTCACCAGGGTCACCTGGACCACACACACACACACACACACACACACACACACACACACACACACACACACACACACACACACACACACACACACACACACACACACACACACACACACACACACACACACACACACACACACACACACACACACACACACACACACACACACACACACGTTACACAGGCCCCAAGACCTGACACGTTTTCAACTAGTCCGCCAAAAGCCAGTGGTTCTCAAATGGGGGGTATGTGTCCCCCTAGAGGTACTCTGGAGTACTGCAGGGGGTATGTGTCCCCCTAGAGGTACTCTGGAGTACTGCAGGGGGTATGTGTCCCCCTAGAGGGTACTCTGGAGTACTGCAGGGGGTACGTGACATTTTTTGCAAAATGTTTTTCAGTAACAAGGCTGTAGTTATTTCTACTATCTTTTTTTTCTCCAAGTTTGTCGCTTTTTCAATGTTTTTGTCGCTTCCTGTCACTATTTTCGACCTATTCTATTCTTCTTTCTACCGACTTTTTGTCGCCCTTTTTTCATCAGCATTTAAAATGTCTTTCAGGCTGTTTGGTAAATCTATCGCTGGCCAGGGGGCAACTTGGCTTAAAAACACTATTCAAATGGGGTACGTTGTGAAAACGGTCCCAGTTCGGTTATGGTTTAGACACCAAAACTTTAGTTTTGAGTTAAGTTGATCATAAGATGGAGGTTTGGGTTCAAATCAGACGTCACTTCACTTCCTGAAGGTTACCACGTGGCGTTGACACACACACACACACGCACACACGCACACACGCACACGCACACGCACACGCACACACACCCTGCTGAGATCAACGCACAAGTCTAGACTTCAGGCCACTTACGTAGGCTGCGGTGAAATCTCTGCGTGGGGCCTCTGCAGGGCCATAAACCAAGTTTTACCGGGACATTTTGCGCTCTTATACTTCCCCTCAGAACTACTGCGGCCACTAGAGGGCGCCGCCACCACAGACATACACACGAGTCGTAATCGCTGCTGGAACAAACGACCCTACGGGAGTGTTTTTCTTTTGGGAGAGGACAGATATTTTTTACACTACATTACATTACATTACATTACATTAATTCATTCATTCATGACGTGTTACTCACCTGTTTCTGTGTGTGTGGGGGGGTGGGGGGGGATTTGTTTGTTTCTTAAAAGTTGATGCTAAAGGGTTTACAAAAACACATCCAGACAGTAAATACTTGGTGCTGGACAGAAGATGGAAAACACAGAGGCCGGTAAACAGATAATGATCCCATGGAAATATAAGAAGATGGCTTAAACTAAATCACTAATAGGTCATTAATAAGGGTTGCAGGTTTTTGATAACTCTGCAAACCCTTGGTGTTCTCTCAATGAGCTTCATGAGGTAGTCACCTGAAATGGTTTTACCTTCACAGGTGTGCTTTGTCAGGGTTAATTAGTGGAATTACCGTAAAACTTCAAATAATAGCCCGGGCTTCTATTTACCCAAATCGCCGAAATGCACCGGCTTGTATTTGAGACAGGCGTCTATAAGAGACAGGCCTTTAATTGACAATAGGAGGTTACCACATTATATACATTTTTTTTAATTCGTATTATTCGTATTTCTGATTTTTTTTTTTTACGTGAGACTCTGAGATGCTGTGGATCCACTCACACACGCTCACCTCCAGCTCTTCGCTGACCTTCTTCCTCCCTCCACCTACGCAGTCTGGCCTTTTTGTCGTCTTCCTCCGGACAGACGCTGCAGTTCTGCTTTATGTTTAGGGCCTTCGCCATCTCTCTTAGGATCAATCGCGGCGCCCCGCTGCTTCCCGCGAATTTTGTTCGGCAAATTTGACAACTGTCAGCTTAAATGTCAAATCATACTTTTTCCTTTTGTCTCCGCGGTGGTATTGAGAGAATTAAGAAAAACTGAAGACTAAAAGAAAGTTCGTTAACCTGTTTGTTACGTTGCCATAGTGATGAGACGTTTATGAACGGTTGCGTCTGTCACGTGAAATCAAATCAAAACATAAGAACAAACGATCTGACGCGTTTTAAAAGATCAAATACAACCCGACACGAAAAAAAAAAAAAAAAACAGACCAGGCCTCTATTTGAGACCGGCCTTTATTTACCCAAATCTGTTGTCACACCGGGCGTTTAAAAGAGACAGGCGTCTATTTGGGACTCGGCTATTATTTGAAGTTTTACGGTATTTCCCTTATTAATAAAAAAGCAAAGGGTGGCTACTTTGAAGAATCTAAAATATAAGACATGTTTTCAGTTATTTCACACTTTTTTGTTAAGTACATAATTCCATATGTGTTCATTCATAGTTTTGATGCCTTCAGTGAGAATCTACAATGTAAATAGTCATGAAAATAAAAAGGAAACGCATTGAACGAGAAGGTGTGTCCAAACTTTTGGCCTGTACTGTATGTGAATAAAAAACTGAAAATTGTAAAAACAGGTTTAAAGATCCAATTTTTTGATTTGTCAAGGTGGAAAAAAAATTTAAAAATTGGATATTTGAACCCATTTTTCTGTTTTTCCAAATGTCCTTGTTTGTGCTTAGAGAACTGAAGTGATGAGCGTTACACGGACCAGGAAGGACAGCGAGTTCTGAATGCCGTGGCCTCCTGTGCAGACCGTGCGGTTGTTGGCTCACCTTCCAGGACAGGCCGTCCCGCCTGTCTCCGTCCACCTCCCTCTGACACACGGCTCGGACCGGCACACACTGGCTCGCCCACACCTGCTCGCTCTCCGCGATGATGTCGTGCCACAGCCGGCAGGTGCGCGCGGCGCTGCACAGGCTCTCCGCGTCCAGCTCGCCGAAGATCTTCGCGCTCATCTCCGTCGGCAGCGTTTCGGCGAAGTTCTGAGCGAGGGCGGGCGCGGGCGCGGTGGGTCTCGGAGACGGTCTTTTCTTTGAGACGAGAAACGCCGGCGAGGTCCTCGGGGAGTCGTGCTGCAGCATCGTAGCGCCGAGTGCGGCAGTCTGGGACGGCCTGGAAAAACAGGATATTGAAGAGCTCTTATCATGCTCATTTTCAGGTTCATAACTGTATTTTAGAGGTTGTACCAGAATAGGTTTACATGGTTTAATTATCTAAAAACACCATATTTTAGTTGTACTGCACATTGCTGCAGCTCCTCTTTTCACCCTGTGTGTTGAGCTCTCTGTTTTAGCTACAGAGTGAGACCTCTCACTGCTGTAACATCTTTGTTGGGAGTCAAGCAAAACTAAAAAGCAGAGTATGAGGGCGTGCCCTGACAGTACCTAGGTAAGGACTACTAGCCAGTCAGAAGCAGAGTATGAGGGGGTGCCCTGACAGCACCTAGGTAAGGACTACTAGCCAGTCAGAAGCAGAGTGTGAGGGCGTGCCCTGACAGTACCTAGGTAGAGGACTACTAGCCAGTCAGAAGCAGAGTATGAGGAGGTGGCCCTGACAGCACCTAGGTAAGGACTACTAGCCAGTCAGAAGCAGAGTATGAGGGGTGCCCTGACAGTACCTAGGTGAGGACTACTAGCCAGTCAGAAGCAGAGTATGAGTGCGCCGCCCGACATTTGCAGGACTAGTGAAGCCAGTCAGAAGCAGGTGCGCTCCCGACAGTACCTAGGTAAGGACTACTAGCCAGTCAGAAGCAGAGTATGAGGGCGTGCCCTGACAGCACCTAGGTAAGGACTACTAGCCAGTCAGAAGCAGAGTATGAGGGCGTGCCCTGACAGTACCTAGGTAAGGACTACTAGCCAGTCAGAAGCAGAGTATGAGGGCGAGCCCTGACAGTACCTAGGTGAGGACTACTAGCCAGTCAGAAGCAGAGTATGAGGGTGTGCCACGCTAGCAGCTAGGCGAGCATTACTCTTTACTCTGAAGTAAAGGCTGGACTACAGTAGAGCTGTTTGGAGCAGTTGGTGAACAGTGTTTTGGTGCTTTTGCCCTTTGTTAACCTATAACATTACACAAAAAAAGGGAACACGAGAGCAGCCTTCCTGCAGCTGAAGGAGTTGCTAACTCCGCCCAAACAGCTGACGGATTCACCTAACTATTTAACAATATTCTTGCTCTTAACTCGTCTAACAGAGACTTGTTGCTGACATGGTGTGTGTCTGTGTGTGTTTGTGTCTCTGTCTGTGTGTGTGTGTGTGTGTGCGCGTGCGTATGTGCATATGTGTTAGGGGTGGGGGAAAAAATCAATACAGCATAGTATCGCGATATTTTTCGTGGCAATACTACATCGATACACAGACGCCAAGTATCGATCTTTTATGATATATGTGTTGGTCAGTCTGTCTGCTTGACAATCCCATTTTGCAGCAATAAAATGGAAGTGAGATGAACAGACAGAGAAATATATATTTTTAGATGAAACAGATGTTGATAAAATTGTCCTTCGGGGACATCATTTGAAATTGGGAAACATTTGAAGTTGGAAAAAAGGGTAATAAATTGCAATATATCGCAGAATATTTCAATGTTTAAAATCGCAATAATATCGTATCGTGACATAAGTATTGTGATGATATCGTATCGTGAGGCCTCTGGTGATTCCCACCCCTACTATATATGTGTGTGTGTGTGTGTGTGTGTGTGTGTGTGTGTGTGTGTGTGAAGTTCTACTTTGTGTAACTGATAGTATTACGTGTCTCGTCTTGCGGTCTACTGTAGTTAGTTCTGTAGTAGTTAGTTGTGTGGATGTTTAAAATTGGGACCTGCAGCTATAAACTAGCACTATACATCTAATGTTCACATTGATGTTACATATTGCACATGGTCCCTCTATAATAATAATAATAATAATAATAACAAATAAATCCGGAGGGAAATTATCGTTCAGCAGTTGCAGATCAATATGGGAAAGATTGCAAATGTATTTAGATATAAACAATAAAAGAATACAGTGCTGAAATCAAATGTGTGTGTGTGTCTATGTCTGTGTGTGTCTGTATGTGTGTTTGTCTGTGAGTGTGAGTGCGGTGTGTGTGTGTGTGTGTGTGTGTGTGAATATCAATACGGTGCTGAAATCAAATGCACAAAATGCCAGAAATATGTACAGTTTAACAGTTAAGGTGCACATTCAAAATATACCGAAAGCAATCAGTCAACAGCGAGGATAATACAAAATATATACAGGTTATTATCCATGGCTGCTTACAAAAACAACTCTGGCTTCCAGGCCATAACACAGCCCAAAATACCAGCAATCCAGTGGAGTAGTCTACGTGATACACAGGTAATTATTGTAATTATTATTGCAGTATTCTGCTCTTATAACACTGCAATATATTCATTGTCCTGCCTATGCACCACCTGTCTATAATTTGTATATCACATTTCACTTTTCTGCTTTTTTTTTGCACTTCTGGTTGGACGCAAACTGTATTTCGCTGTCTTTGTACTTGTGTACACTGCACACTTACAATAAAGTTGAATCTAATCTGGTATAATCTCAAAAATACCCACTAAGAAAGCTCCAGGATTTCCATATAACCACTTAAAAAACACCCAATGACATACTTTACATTATATTTTTGATATATTTTGAATTGTCGTCTGCGTTTTTCTTCTTCACATAGGCTAAATAAAAGGTATTTCCACCGTAAATTGGTGAATAAAAGTGTATCTGAATGCAGGAAATGAAGTCTTTGATGCTCAAAATAACCCTGGGGGAGGACAGCCAGACCCCCCACTAGGATATGCTCCAATTCTCCCCCAAAAGGCAGATTCTGGCCTATATATATATATATATATATATATATATATATATATATATATATATATATATATATATATATATATATATATAGTACAGCAGTTGTTCTCAAACTTTTTCACATCAAGGACCCCTAAACTGACAAATTAGACCACGGACCCCCAAGACTTTTCCCTGGGTCCCCCCTACCTGATAGAATTTGAGCTTTTAGATGTTTTATTACATAAAGTAAATGAAACCCATGAGCAAAATAGTCATACATCCGTCATTCATTGTGTTACATATGGATGAAATTACAGTGAAAATAAAGGATTCCTCTTTTTGTTGGGGACCCCCCTGGAACCCCCTTCAAGGCCCCCGGACCCCACTTTGAGAACCACTGCAGTACAGAACACCCACTACAATACATTAGACCACACCACTGCAGCAATCGCATTGAATTGGGTTTGTGGGTGAACAAAAAGCTTCAATTTCTGCATCAAAGTGTGACTGTCGCTGTAAGAAAATCGGATTTTGACCGTTGCTGCAACTCGGAGTAACGTTCAGCTGCACGAGCCTCCGCCCCGGCTAGCGACTGCACGGCTAGCTAGCTAGATTAGCTAACAGCGACTGAACAACCCTCCTGTCTGGCCCAGTTTTCAGGCTAAATAACTTGTTTTTTTTTCACAGAACAGCGCTGATAGACAATGCACGGAGGGATATTCAAGCACAAGCGGGAATGTGTCGTTTAAATGACCGTTTCTTACCGGCAGCGTGGTCGCTCCGTTGTCTTTTCTGACAGCTGTCTATTTAAATGTCTCAACCAACGGTTATTTACACACAGACACAGACACACGTCACTGTAGTGTGTTTTGATAAAGTGCGCATGCGCTTAAAGGGTCACATGTCCATGAATCGCAAATTCCTGGACACACATTCGTCGTATTCCATCCAGAATCTGAACTATTTAAAATGTTCTTGTTTATTTGAAAATAATTAATATCTATACAATAATTCTCAGGACTGTTTATAGATAAGTCAATATCGTTCTTTTATTCGGCACCTATGAAATATACATTGCGTGACTTTAGATTATTAAAATTCCAACATTTTATTTGGTTTACACTTCTCGGTGCTGCGGTCCCTTTGTGGTCATCGTATTACAGGGGGTATTAATTACGTTCTTTATTAAGAGTATGCCTCAATAAACCGCCAATTCAATCACATATAGGTATAAAAAATATATATATATATATATCTAATACAATGACCACAGAGGTAATGATGCTAGAACTGTAGTCCAAATTAAAAAGTTTAAATTTTGATAATTAAAGTCATGCTATGTATGTTACACGTAGGCCGAATTAAAGATTGATTATAACTAATTCACAAACATTCTTAAAATGTATTTCATAATGATAAAAAAATCGTAAATAAACAAGAATATTTTACTTTGAATAAAATCCGAATGGATTTCGGTGAAGGTGTGTCCAGAATATCATGCAATGTAAGTTATATGTAAGCCGAATTAAAGAGTGATTTGAACTAATTCACAAACAGTCTTAAGATTTATTTCATAATCATAAACAATTCGTAAATAAATAAGAACATTTTATTTTGAATAAAATCCGAATGGAATTCGGTGAATGTGTGGCCAGGAATCTACTAGGCAGGCACGTTCCTGTTAACAGCGCTAGACGTCATTACGCAGGCTCCGCTGATACCCCGGAAGTTTTGAATCCTGTCTCTGAGTGACCACACGAGCAGACAGCGAAGAGTTGTATCTTCTGTGCCGTCGGTTTGTTTTTTAAAACCTGAAAAAGACGAATAATTACCAAGTTTACCTGCACAACAGGTGAGCAGAAGCAGTCAGCGTGTATTACTGCATGGCCTGTTGTGAGCTTACAGCTGACTGACTACTTGGCTCAGACTGAGCTCCTGAATGAAACATAAAGTTAGAGTATAGCTCTTTAAAAATCCTAATTATCCACCTGTAACGTTATCTTTCCGAATCCCTTTAACTGCATGTTAAAGTCTTGCATTGTGATGTGTGTTTTGTGCCCCCAGTGCACCGGGGTGAAGCTCCCTCCGTTCCCGCCCACAGAGCAGCAGATGTCCGGCTTCGACCTGGTCCGAGTGGACGGTGGCGGCGGCGGGGATCCCATCCACCTGCCGCCGGGGGAGACGGTGCTGGGCAGGGGGCCCTTCCTGGCTGTAAGTCCTCCTGGGGCTTTACTTTAGTCTACTTTGATGCCAGTTTAACTCTTTTAATCTGTGTGTTGTCTTTTTTTATTTTTATTATTAATAATAATAATAATTATTAGAAATGGAAGAAAATATGAAATAAAAAAATACATAATTATACAAAAATAAAAAAAGGAATCCCAAATTTCTCAAAGAGGGAGAAAGAATAGTTGTGGTTCCAGCCCCTATGTTTGAGATTTAGTTTTTTACTTTTTATGTGGTATAATATAACCATCTAAACCAACTATGAATCATAGCAGAGTACTTTAACATAATTTAATGATGTGATGGGATACATCGCTGCAGAATTATTGTCCTGAAAAGTGGCAGAGGAGGAAAGTCAGGGCGTTGGTAAAGTGGACCGTAAATGTCACAGCAAATCTCATGGGGATCTGGCCTGTAGTTGTCCAGATAGTAGTCTAATATATCCACTTCCACTCACCTAATTTTGATTACCCAAAAATAACATGGATGGATGATTCCATATAATGTGCTTCGCAAGTAGGACAAGCGATCGTATCTCTACTTTCATTGAATTTGGGATATATTTTATTTTTTTTGTTCGCATTTGAAAAAAATAGTACTTTCTTTCCTGAAACATTATCCCGACTGAACGTTGACCCTTCCTTTTAATATTAGTATAAACAATTCATAATTTTTGCTGCTTTTTTTAACTCAAGAATTAGGTATAAGTTCCTACAAAATGACATTTATTGGCCATGAATTCCCACCCCCCCCCAAAAAAAGTAAAACTAACTAGTAACGAGTTGGTGTTAGTGGTGTTTTATACATGAAAAGTGAAAAGAAGCATTTAAGGTAACAAAAAGAGTCAAAAACGTTGAAAAAAGGGCCACAAGTGTCGAAAAAAAGAGCCGAAAAAGTCAGGGCGTTGGTAAAGTGGACCGTAAATGTCACAGCAAATCTCACGGGGATCTGGTGTGTAGTCGTCCAGGTAGTGGTCTATATATCCACGACGTTCCACTTCTGGGATTGCTCCGTTGCTGCCCGAAATTCTGCCGGATGTCCCTCATTTTGGCCAGATGTCCTGTCCCCCTTCCTCTGACTCTGTGTCGGGGTTCTAACCTCCGGCTGATTGGTGAGGACTATGGTTAACTGGTCCTTAGATCTCTGCAGGGTAAATCCAGACAGCTAGACTGTCTGTCTGTCTGTCTGTCTGTCTGTCTGTCTGTCTGTCTGTGTAACAGCTAGCTAGACTGTCTGTCTGTCTGTCTGTCTGTCTGTCTGTCTGTCTGTCTGTCTGTGTAACAGCTAGCTAGACTATCTGTCTGTCTGTCTGTCTGTCTAACTGGTCCTTAGATCTCTGCAGGGTAAATCCAGACAGCTAGCTAGACTGTCTGTCTGTCTGTCTGTCTGTCTGTCTGTCTAACTGGTCCTCAGATCTCTGTAGGGTAAATCCAGACAGCTAGACTGTCTGTCTGTCTGTCTGTCTGTCTGTGTAACAGCTAGCTAGACTGTCTGTCTGTCTGTCTGTCTGTCTGTCTGTCTGTGTAACAGCTAGCTAGACTGTCTGTCTGTCTGTCTGTCTGTCTGTCTGTGTAACAGCTAGCTAGACTGTCTGTCTGTCTGTGTAACAGCTAGCTAGACTATCTGTCTGTCTGTCTGTCTAACTGCTCCTCAGATCTCTGCAGGGTAAATCCAGACAGCTAGCTAGACTATCTGTCTGTCTAACAGCTAGCTAGACTATCTGTCTGTCTGTCTGTCTAACTGCTCCTCAGATCTCTGCAGGGTAAATCTAGACAGCTAGCTAGACTATCTGTCTGTCTAACAGCTAGCTAGACTGTCTGTCTGTCTGTCTGTCTGTCTCTGTCTGTCTGTCTGTCTGTCTAACAGCTAGCTAGACTATCTGTCCAATCAGAGTTCTCTGTTCTGAGACTAAAACTACTTCTGATCGTCCACATGTTCCACCAAAACCAGTTCCTTCCTGAGACTATTTAGCAGAGGCACCGTGGCTCCGCCCCACGACGACTGTGATTGGTTTAAAGAAATAGCCAATAAACCAGAGCACGTTATTCTCCCATCCAACAATGCTGTGTGGACTAGCCAGACCCTGCTCTGCAGCTCTGTGGAGGAAGGTCTGGCAATGAGAGATGATCTAGATCAGTGATCTGTATTTAGACTTTGACCTCTAAACGATCCCTGAGTCATTTTGTACTGAGTCTCTTCTGGTGTTGCTTTGTCTTCACGCTGTCTCAGGTCAGTGACAAGAGAGTGTCCCGCCTGCACGGGCTGCTGGAGCGCCTGGACGGACAGCTGCGTCTCAAACCGGTACGTCCCCCGTTAGCTAGCTGGACTCTTTTTAACCCTCGCGTCTTCTTCCCGTCAACCGTGCATCTCTGTGTTTTTCTGGGTTGAAAATTTCAACATTTTGTTGTTCTTTTTCTACACTTTTCTCGACGTTTTTGTCGATTTTATTCCAATTTATTGGTCAGTTTTTTGGCTTTTTTTTTTTTTTTAATGTTTTTGTCAATTTATTAACAAGTTTTTGTCACTTTTTTTACCAAGTTTTTGTCACCCTTGCTGATGTTTTTTTAGTCACTTTTTCATATATATATATATATATATATATATATATATATATATATATATATATATATATATATATATATATATATATATATATATATATATATATATATATATATATATATATATATATATTTTTTTATTTATTTTTTTATTTAGCGTACTTTTTTTTCCTACGTTTTTGTAGCTTTTTCCAACGTTGTTTTGTCATAGTTTTGATATAGAAAGTTTTTGTAAACAGGTCAATTATTCAAATTTTTTTGTCACTTTATGGGCCTTTTTTTTTATTATGTTTTTGTCAATTTTTCTGATGTTTTTTTCCCACTTTTTTTTAACACGTTTTTGTCACCTTTTGGCGATGTTTTTTGTTTTTTTTTGTCACTTTTTTTTCAGATTTTTTTGGGTAATTTTATGTTTTTCGTTTTTAAAAAGATAAATGTTTTTGTCGCTTTTTCCGAATGTTTTTACAAGGTTTTTTTTTTCACTTTTGGTGATGTTTTTGATGGGTTTTTGGTCACTTTTTCAACATTCAAAAATAATATTTTTGTTGATTATTTTCCTGCGTTTTTGTAACTTTTTCCAACATTTGTCACTTTTTTCAACCTTCTTTTGTCCTACTTCTGATACAGAAAGTTTTTGTAAACGTATCCAATTTGACCCGAGGACAACAGGAGGATTAAGTGACTATTTTAAAACACAGTACCAGTAATTTTTTTTAAATGTTTGACCATTAGCTCACTTGTTAGCTTTTTCCAAAACGTACCATTGGTATTTAAGTCTATAACTTATTTGGGGGTTAAAATATTATTTAACATTGCCTGTCTGTCTGTCTGTCTGTCTGTCTGCGAGCTACTGTTGTAGCTTCAAATGAAGTCAGTCTAGACTCCACACTAGAGACTCTCTGAAGAGTTATTGTGAACTTTCATGTTGCAGAAATCAAAGTTGTGTAATGTCTCTTTAATGTGTTTAGTGTGGTTGTTTAAAGCAGTGTTTCTCAAATGGGGGTACGTGTCCCCCTAGGGGTACTTCGGAGGACTGCAAAACAACTGTCCAACTTCTCCTCCCTACAGCGCTTAACCTACCTTTAGATACAAATACTTAAAGTTCATATAAAAGGGAGAAGAGCTTGGATGTTAAACAAGAGCTTATTCATTATTTTACCTACTGTTAAAAAAAGTGCATGCAGGTTAATCTCTCATCCACTACTCTTTCTGCACTTTCTCTGTTTACTTTTTACTGTTTTTATTTTTGTATTCCTCCTGAAAGTGACTTTATTTTGTGGTTGGATTGATAGCCTACATCTGGCTTCAGGTTGCACTACTAATTAATTTTACTTGAACAGTGCAGTGTTAAACAATTTTAATAAATAGAAATTTGAGCCTTTTTATAGAAATCTGTTTTGTGTAAATTGCTAATAATTGAGCAATGGGGAAATAATCGCTAGATTAATCGTTTAAAAAATAATAAAATAATCGTTTGGGACAGCCCTAAACTGAAATTAAACCATGTGATGATGATGATGGAGGGTATGGTGAAGGGTATGTGATGATGTGGGGGGGGGGGCTATTTTAATTCCAAAGGCCAAGGGAACTTTATCAGGATGCATAGTATCCTGGATCCATGAAATAACTGGCCTTTCAAAATAAAAGTCTGTCTGCCTCTATGGGAATTTTAACATAGGGGTGGACTGACTTATGCCCCCTGTATTTTAAGGAAGAACATTTATTTATTCATGATACATTATTCATTTACAAAGAAAATTGGGGTTCTCAAAGGTTGGATTTTTCTTATTTTTTTTCAATTAAGGCATTAAGATCAATTTCCAAAAGATTATTTTTGTATTCCTCTTTTTAGTCAACCGTAGCATGGGTTCCAATACTCATAAGCAGAACTGTATGTCTATTTAAAGTGCTCATATTCTGCTTTTTGGCTTTTTCCCCTTTCCTTTATTGTGTTATATATCTTTTTTGTGCATGTTATAGGTTTACAAAGTCCCCCCCAAAGGGACTTACCATCTCCAACAGAAAACACTGTTCACCAACTGCTCCAAACAGCTCTACTGTAGTCCAGCCTTTACTTCAGAGACAATGCTCGCCTAGCTGCTAGCGTGGCACACCCTCATACTCTGCTTCTGACTGGCTAGTAGTCCTTACCTAGCTACTGAGCATGTGCGACTCCCAACAATGTTGTTACAGCAGTGAGATGTCTCGCTCTGTAGCTAAAACAGAGAGCTCAACACACAGGGTGAAAAGAGGAGCTGCAGCAATGTGCAGTACAACAAAAATATGGTGTTTTTTAGAAAATTAAACCACATAAACCTATTCTGGTACAACCTCTAAAATACAATTATGAACCTGAAAATGAGCAGAATATGAGCACTTTAGGATGTATGTGTCTTATTCTGATGTCTGTGTGAATTATTTGAGCTGCTGTAACTAAGGAATTTCCCCAGTGTGGGATTCATAGAGTCTGTCAATCTCTATCTTATCTTAGTAATAAAAGTAATTACAACCGTAATTAAAAAAAGGTGCTGTAAGTGCAAGTTCTTAATCTGTGGTTGCATTATAGAATAGAAACCCTGACACATCATTACACACTTCACGTTTTCCCTCCTTTAACCCTTGTGTTGTCTTCACTGTCGTCCATGATCATTCTGGGTCAAAATTGAAAAATGCATTGTTTTTTTTTACTTTTTCCGACATTTTTGATGCTTTTTTTAATGCTTTTGGTGCTTTTTTTTTAAACGTTTTTGTCCCTCTTTTCAACGCTTTTCTTTATTCATGGTCAATAAACCTAATCAAATGACATTATACCTAATTTTTGAGTTTGAAAAAAAGCAGAAATTATGAATTATTTTGACTAATATAACAGTTAAGATCAGAGGATGTTGAGTGAATCACAGACTGGTTTATGGCAGAGTTTGGGTCAGGATGCTGTTTTGAAATCGTTGACATTTTTTATTTTTTCTTCAAATGGCAAGAAATTAAATAAATCAAATTCAATGGAAGTAATGATACATTTTACCTGTGAAGAACATGGATGCATGGATGTATATGTCGTCTGGGTCCCATACAACGTACATGCATGCATCTGAGTTATTTTGGGGCAATTAGGTTGTTAAGAAACCCATATTTCTGATATAAAAAAACTTTGAAAACGAGTCAGATTTGACCCAAGGGTTAAATAGCGGTTGGTTCATCCTCTTGTTGTCGTTTTGACCTTTTTAGACCCACCTGAACCCGTGCTTCGTTCAGTCGTCCCTGACCGACAGCCCTCGCCCCCTGCAGAGAGACTCCTGGTACCCTCTTCACGATGGAGACCTGTTCTCTCTGCTGCCGGGCCAGTTCCTCTTCCAGGTGGTGGCCGTGGGCGGAGAGGACCGCACTCCCAGGTACTTACGCGTCTGAAAAAAACCTGCTCCTCTCCATGTTAACACCAAGACATGAATCTCAAATACTTCAATTATTCTCCGATGATGTCTTGGTGAGCAATTAAATCAAGACACGAGATGCTGCTCTTCGCTGTTTAATTAAAGGCTTATCTTTTATCTTTGCCGAGCAGACTGCGTGGGGCTGAGGTTCAAGTGCTATGTGTTGACCCAATTAAAAAAACCAACATTAGGGAAAGGGTTGATAAGCGTGGCTTTGGTTCATCTTTTATCTATGAGTTGGCGTCTCGTCTGTCGTCGTGATGCCGGCTCTCTGTTTGAAGTTCAGATCAAACGGTACGGGGCAAAGGACACTTGAGAAGATGTTCAAATCAGCCGAAGCTCATGTAAAATTCATCCAGATAGTTCAGCTTGTATCTATTCGTGTTTTCATTTCGTATAATAACCTTCCCCGAGAAATCCTCTCTTAGTTTTTTAGGAGATTTGAAAGTTGGCTTCAATCTCAGTTTTACAGGCTTCAAGTCATTCTTTAAATGTTTTTCTTTTCTTTCTGTAGAAACAGTCAGCTGCTCGTTTGTCCCGAGCCAGATGTGGAGCCCCCTCCTCCTGTCGGACCCGCTCCACCTCGCAACGAGCCGGCACCAACGCCAGCAGCTCTGTCGGACCAGGAGGAAGCCGACCATGGACGTTTAAACAAGGTTTGCTTGACTCGTATCTTAGGCCCAAATATTGATGTTCAAACTCGCAGACTTTGAGACGTGTTCCTGCTGAGTGTGTGAGGGCTTAGGGCGGTCCCACTGTCACATTGTCAAGTGTGCATCAGCTTTCTTGCAGACATTTTGAGCCACTTTATGCACCCTTTTTCATAAGTCTGCATTTTCGCAGACTTGGCCTGAGGAAATTGCCCACAGTTCATAGCGTGACGTGAAAACACGGGGTTATCAGGGGAAGCACGAAAACATAAAAAAAAAAAAGGGAACCAAGGAGGAGTGGCACATGGGTGTCATAACGTATTCAATTTACATGGAAACATTAGTTTAACATAAAGGATTTAAGATGGTACATCAAAACACAAAGGGCCCTATTTTAACGATCTAAGCGCCTGGCGTGAAGCGCCTGGTGCAGGTGTGTTCAGGGTGTGTCCAAAATCCACTTTTGGTAGTTTAACGGCAGGATAAAGGGTACGTGTGCGCCTGGTTCTAAAAGGTTGTACTTAGTGTCTTCATTAATCAGAGGTGTGTTTTGGGCGTAACATGCAATCAACCAATCAGAGAGCAGCTCCCATTCCCTTTAAAAGCCAGGCGCGGTTGGACCTTGGAGCATTGCTGTTATGATGGAGGATTTACACCCTAATATTTATATTTGTAATCTTCTGTGTGTGTGTGTGTGTGTGTGTGTGTGTGTGTGTGTGTGTATGTGGATAAATGTAAAAAAAAAAAAAAAAAATAGAAAAGAAAAAAAAAAAAATAGAAGCATTTTGTAATGCTCTGTTAAAATAACAATGAAATGCTGAGTTATTGACTTTAGACCAGGTTTTTGTTGGTCAATGGTGCGATCACTTCCCGCTGCCTCAAGATAGCAATACTCCCAGAATGCACCTGAACACACCTCCCTGTAAGACCAGCACGCCCAGCACGCCCAGAATGCACCTGAACACACCTCCCTGTAAGACCAGCACGCCCAGAATGCACCTGAACACACCTCCCTGTAAGACCAGCATGCCCAGAATGCACCTGAACACACCTCCCTGTAAGACCAGCACGGCCAGCACGCCCAGAATGCACCTGAACACACCTCCCTGTAAGACCAGCACGCCCAGAATGCACCTGAACACACCTCCCTGTAAGACCAGCATGCCCAGAATGCACCTGAACACACCTCAGGTGCATTTGCTGTTTAAACAACGTGGGCGCTGGACGGGAAATTGACAATTTTGCTTCATGCTGGGTTTTTGACAAAAATGAGTAGATTAAATGTTTGACTCCTCCACTCTGTAAAGAGCCTGGAAGACATTCAGTCTCCCTTGGCAATAAAGAATGTAAAAAAAGTACCAAACCCCCAGTTGTACCTAACATGTTTGGGCATCATCAAGGTATTGTGAAATGTCACTTCCGCGAACAACAAAGAAGTTGCATTAGCTTTACTGTAGTTAAAACTATGGGCGATTTTACACCCTTTTCAGGGGGGCTCAAGCCCCCCTACATTTCATCTCAGCCCCCCTAAAAATTATAATTATAATAATAACCTTTTTTTTTAATACATTTTGGTGCTTCAAGTTAGAGTTGCAAACTTGTCTGTTAGTGACAGAGGACAAATAATTACAGGTTCAAAGTGCTTGAAACGGGTTTTATATCCTGTATGGCTGACACCGATGCTACACACCTGTAACGACGTCAAGGAAAGAAACATAGAATCATTTTTACTGATTTACTGGAAGTTGGTCAGACATTTGAATATCGAGTTGAGACCGAATGTGTGTATATACAAGGGAGGCGTTCAAGGCATATCGCAGCTTGGATACCTATAACTATTTAAGTTATAAAAGTTAAGTTAAAAGCATCCTAACCTACAAAAATGGAAATACCTGTGTCGTTTACGGGGAAATCGAGGCAGGTCAGACACTTTACAAACGCTACTCCACCTGGCTCATTGCAACAAAGTCCGGGCGAAGTCCAAAGCGGGCGTTGCACCTGCATGGCAGGATAAATATGGCCATACTGTTTATAACGTTAGTTAACGGTACATTTGACAATAGCATTTGGATCAGCTTTTTCATTACTGCCACTTATCCGTTTGATAATGGAATCTATCTGGATCTACGCAGCAATGGAGAGGTGTGTGTAATCATGTGGGCACAATTTTGGTTACTGTGGAGCAGTATATCCAGGATGGACTCCAGAGTGGCTCATCTGTCACCTTAAAACCAAGTGTTTGGTCACATGTGACTAAGAAGGGGTGCGTTTTAACAATATGACACACTGTCTACTAACCTGACGTCGTCATACTCTAGTCAGAATCTGAGTCTGATGCTGCTCCACTGGGCTGTGATTATGGGGAGTGTTTCAACCGAACCAGGAAAGAAAATGCCGCTGCACTCAATTGGATAGACCCACAACCAATCAGAGCAATGGAGTATGTGACGTATGTTGAGCAACGCATTGTTGTCAACAGAACTCAACTGTACGCACGCTGGAAGAAGTAGTAGTAGAAGAAGAAGATGAGTGTAAACGATCTTTGCCAGTGTTGTAAAAGGAATTTAAGGATACACGGAAACGAAACGAACCAATTCAGCCCAAGCGCTCTCTGGTGACATGAGAGTTCAGGGCTTTAGGTCTTAGGATGGAGTTTGGGATTGAGCCAAAATTTTTATCAGACGTGAAGCAGTGCAGCAGGAAGTTATACCACGTCCACCTCTTGTGAGGAAGCTTGTGTTGACGAGAAGTTTTTAATCCTTTTGGTATTTCGACTGCAGCGTTTGGCCATATGACGCTATAAACCAGACAAAAATCAGACAATCTGAATTTGCGTATCTGCTTATCCGCCAAGGATAAGTCATGTTATCGACTCGGTTTGTCTGCGAGTTTGTTGATTTGTTTGTGTGTCCGTCAGCAGGATTACAGAAAAAAGTACTGGCACAATTGTTTTATTTGTATTCATTTTATTTGTTAGGGACCATGTACAATTTTTAACATAATGTTGCCATATGATGCATTGTACCAGAGTTAGCCTTAGGCTAATTTACATCTGCAGTCCCAAGGCAGGGCACAGTTTAAATCCAACAGTAAAAACATGACTTCTAACAAAACAACAAGACCGATCACAAATCCCACATCAATATAATATAATAATATAATGAAACTTGGAATGGTGTAGCATGGGCCAAAGAAGAACCCAATACATTTTGGAGCGGATTCAAATCACAAGGCAGATACACACATTATTTTTCACGGGCATTAGTAACCAGTAGCGTATCAGCTGGTTCTCCTGGTAAAGAGTTAGGAGTCACGATGACGTTAGACTGTGGCTGCCTGTGAACATTAAAAGGGTAATTTCATTGGTCTAGTATTGACTAGGAACGCTGTATCCCTCAGCTGCCATTATAAACAATACATTTTTTATTTATTATTATTTACAGATTTCTTTGACTCATAAACCATCTTATCAGGACTCACAAAACCAAACAAAACTGAGAAGTAGTTTTTATAGCCGGTATAACGACAAATACTGTGTTCTGTAGACACTATAGGATGTGATATGCCTTACTTTTTTTTTAAAGATTTTTAAATAGGCCTTTATTGGGATAGGAAAACTGAGATGAGAGAAGGGGGAAGACACGCGGTAAACCACCACAGGTCGGATTCGAACCCTGGACCTTCTGCATCGAGGAACAAGCCTCTACACATGTGGGCCTGCTCCACCAACCGAGCCAAACGGCCACATAGGCCTTACTCTTAAATTAAGCTTCCTGACGCAATGAAATATTCAGCTATATATTTTCCGTGGCTGCACATCAGTTAGAAAGTATGATTCATCATCTTGACATATTTGTTGTCTTTAGAAACTGATTTCTTCTGGAAGTTATAATTAATGTCTGTGGGTTTAACAGAGGTGGAAATAGATATCGTCCACATAACGTGCGTCATGATGCATCAAATGAATGGGTTGACTCTGTCATCAGATACATATAGTAAAAAATCAATCACCACAGGAAACAGATTCTGTAAACAAATAAGATGTAAACTATTAAATGTACATTTGTTATTTGTTAATAGAAATGTATCAATACATGAAATAAGATGAGTGATTAGTTTACTCTGACAGGAGAGATGATCAGAGGTGCAGAATTTTTACCATCTTCATTATTCCCAGGCCAAAGGTATAAGAAGAGTTTCTCAGTGAAGGAGCAGCCAGTAAAGGAGTAGATAAAAGCTGCAGCATCTACGTCATAAAAGGAGACCAGACCCTCCTCATAATCCACAAACACCCCCACCTTCTGAGGAGGAGACTTCAGAGAGAGATGGACAGGATGGCCAGCAAGAGCTTCGTACTCATTTCCATTTATCATCCATATAGTCCAGTAACCATCCTCAGGGTTCAGAGGGATGTTTTCCTTCCTGTTGACCGACTCTCTGGCCACTCCTAAATCCCATTCAGTCTTTCCTTTAACTTGAACCTCAAAGTAATATTTGCCAGAAGAGAAACTCTGCTTTCCTAAAACACAGGGAATGAGAGAAAATCTCTCTGGGTTGTTTGGGAGATTCTTCTTAACCTTACCAGTACACACTTGTTTCCTACCATGAGACAGGATGAGATTAGGATGTGCTGTATCAGGATCAAGAGTCACATCCACTGCATACTGCTGGACCCTCTTCAGCTCAGACTCACCCAGCTTCTTCATCTCTTTACTGAGCGTCTCCTCCAGCTGAGCTACAGCTCTCACCACAGTTCCTGCATACGATGGACGGACGCTGACCTTTGTCCAGTCCTTGGTGGGTGAAGGTTGGTTGGTTTTTAGGGACTGGACACTCTGGAGAAGATGGAGGTGGTCTTCAGAGCGTGAGAGCTGCTCCACCTCAGTGCTTCTCTTCATCAGCTCAGAAATTTCCAGTTTCAGCTCTTTGATGAAAGCTTCAGCCTGTTTTTCTGTTGTTTTCTGCTTCTCTTTGATCGTGTCAGTGAGCTCGTTCAGGCCTCTCTCAACAGACTCCTTCAGAGAAGTGAAGAACTGAACACCTTCTGCTAGCTCTCTGTCTGCATCTTCCTCACTGAGGTCGACTGAGTGTTTGATCTCCTGAATCTTCAGTCGTCTCTTCTGGATCATCTGCTGAATTTCAGCCTCCAGCTTGACCTTCTTTTCTTCATATTCTTCTTTCAGAGGAACAACATCATGCTTCTTGTGATCTAAAACAGTACAGACCATGCAGACACATGTCTGGTTGGTCTTACAGAACAGCTCCAGAGGTTTATCGTGCTTCGTACACATCCTGCCTTCCAGGTTCTCCACAGGGTCGATCAGCTGATGTCTTTTCAGACCTGACATGGTCAGATGAGACTCCAGGTGAGTCTCACAGTAGGAGACCAGACACACCAGGCAGGACTTCAGGGCCTTCAGTTTGGTTCCAGTGCAGACGTCACAGGGAACTTCTCCTGGTTTGGACACTTGTTGCTCTGAGCTGCTGCTGCTGGCTTTCTGTTGAGCTGACTGTCTGAACTGAGCAACCATCTCAGAGATGAAAGTGTTGACATGCAGCTCAGGTTTTGTGTTGAAAACCTTTTTACACATCGGACACATGTACTGCTCATTGAAATTCCATTGTTCATTGATGCAGTTCTTGCAGAAGTTGTGACCACATGGTATGGCTACAGGATCAGTGAACACATCCAGACAGATGGAGCACAGAAACTGATCTTCAGATGGCAGATAGTTTGCCGCAGCCATATCTACACACTGGGTGAAAGAAAAGATAAACATTAAATCAAAAATGCAGTTTTAATAATTATTTGAAAAGTGTGTGCAATTTTTTATAATACAATATTATTATAATCAGTTCAATCAGATTCAGACACTTCATACATCCCAATGGGCAGTTAATTAGCAGTTTCCCAGTCCCGTCAGTTCCAACGAACACTCAGCAAACAATAGTTAAAAAATGTTAGACGTCGGAGGAAACCTATTAAAAAGGTATGGGGACAGGTTACAGGCCCAATTAATTCATGCTGACAAATGCTGACTCGCTACTCTTACAAAAACAGTAAGAATATATCCACACAGGGACGGAGCCAGACATTGTAAACATTTGGGGCTCAGCCAAAACCTAGGGGTGGGCATGCTGCTCTGGGGGGGGATTTGTTTCACCATTTATAGCAGCTATATGCACTATATTTCAATACATTTGGGATTATAAAATGCCTAAAAATATGTTCATCATTTGGGGAAAAACATGATAGTTTCCAAGGAAAACAGTCTTCATTTTGTATGTTAACTCTTCTCCAACTGTCTCCATCATTCTTAAATCAGAACACAACAAATGTTGAGGATGACTCATTTTTCACTTTTGCCACCTAAAAAGAGGCAACAGATTTTTTATGTTATTATTATTTTTAATTAGGCTACATAAGGAGGGTAAAAAAAGTGGTATGAATAGCATCACATTATCTAGAAACCTACTTTTGTTACACTACACTGGAATAGAGTTCACACAATGAATGGTGATATTTCCCCAGTAATGAAACTTTTGCTCCATTTGATTTGCAGGTTTTAAAACCCTAAAAGATTTGGGGCGTTTGAGTAAACATTCGGGGGCTGGAGCCCCAGAAGCCAGACCCTCTCTCCGCCCCTGTGTCCAAGTTTTATTAAAGAACAGCACTGCTAACAAAGTTCTGCTTACTTGAACACATTTAATTTCCTCCAGCTGCTTCACAATAAAAGCCTCCCACTGACTCTCTGTTTGAAAGCTTTTATTGTGAAACAGCCAGAGAAGATGGAGGAAGCGATCCGTAAACAGTAACCATAGCAGTAAAATAGGAAGTAATCTAAACTCCAGTCCTGAGAACTCACACAGAGAGACTATTTAATGCTGTTAAAGTGGTCTACTGTATAGTGGGCCTGTAGACAAACAGCCATAGTTATATTGTTACCAATTTCACAAGAAATTAAAAGAGAGGAACTTGCTGCCTGAGTAGAGCTGAAGTTTAGTGTTAATCCTGGTTGTAGAAAGTGTAAATGTGATCAGCTGTACTCACCAGTGTTTGGCAGAGACTCTGCTGTGTTGTTGAGAAAGACCTGATGAAGTCAGTTTGAGTTTTCTTTCAGAGAGAAACAGAGACTTGTCTCGACTGCAGCGTGGCTGACACTCTGACAAACTTAACTTTCATTTCTGGAGTGTGACGTTGAAGCTCTCCTCTTTCCAGTGTAGCTCCGCCTCTTACTGCAGCTCTGTTGTTTCCTCAATCTCATGTGCACTCTTATTGTGAAATACGAGGATGTTGTCTGGTTGATATGGAGCAAAGGTCATGCTATAGACGCTTTCAACGGTAACAACATAAGCAAACGGTACTACGCATGTGCGTTACTATTGCCCAAACTTGACTTCCGGCAGACCTCCCCCAACAACAAGTGAATTGCGTTAGCTTGTTCCTGTAGTTAAACTATGTCTAGCCAGTATTATTTGGGGTTGCCAGTTGAAGAAAAGAAGCATTACGTGGCCAAACTCAAATGCGATAAAGTTACGCTACCAGACCCATTCGACAAAATTATGAGAACTTTTTTTTTTTCTCTACGACCCTGTCTGAATTAGGTTGGTCAGATACACATATTTGAATATCTAGTTGAGACCGAATGTGTATATACAAGGGAGGCGTTCAAGGCATATTGCAGCTTGGATGCCTGTAACTATTTTAATTCCGGAAAAGTTAAAAGAATCCTAACCTACAAAAATGGAAATACCTTTTGTCGTTTACGGGGAAATCGAGGCAGGTCAGACACTTTACAAACGCTACTCCGCTTGGACTGCACCTGCATGGCAGGGTAAGTATGGCCATACTGTATATAACGTTAGTTAACGGTACATTTTGACAATAGCATTTGGATCAGCTTTTTCATTACTGCCACTTATCCGTTTGATAATGGAATCTATCTGGATCTACGGAGCAATGGAGGGGTGTGTGTTGACATGTGGGCACGATTTTGGTTACTGTGGAGCAGTATATCCAGGATTGACTCCAGAGTGGCCGATCTGTCACCTTAAAACCAAGTGTTTGGTCACAGGTGACTAAGAATGAGCTTTCGCTGAATCCGTCTATATACCATATCGAGCCCTTGCAGCCTCTCGCATTCTGTCAGTTATCAGGTAACACCAGTGAGAGTTCAGGGGTCTCATTTATAAACGTGGCGTACGCAAAAAACAGGGCTGAAAATGTGCGTACGCCACTTCCCACGAAAAGGTTGTGATTTATGACAAACGAACTTGACGGGAGAATGTGCGGTCCTCCAAGCAAACTCTGACCCATGCATACACACTTTTTGGAGACAGTGGGAATTGGCGAAGCAGATGGTGGACTGGAGTCAGACTGCAGAAAGTAAATGTGGGAATAAGGATTACTTGTAATATTTTCAAGTATTGATGCCTCACGCACATTTTTTCACTCTTATCATCCACGTTATCATGAAGATTAAATCCAGCACTGTTAATTGCGCTTGTACTGAGTGATCATTGTTCCATAAACACCTCCAACTCAAATCTTTAATGAAAATGTGTTATTAATGTTTAATTGGCTCTCACCGTCACAGTCCGCTACGAAGTGCAGGAGGAGGAGATGGCCCAACTGCATGGAATACAGGATATCATCAAATACCCTAGCATTAGATAACTGCAGAACACAGTGTAAATAACTAAATATCTGTCTTTAATATTGTGCATATATCATCAAATGTCTGGAAAAAGTCTGGAAAGACAGCCGTTGAGCTCTCGCGCAATCGTTACACTTAATGTCCTCGTTATCGGTCCGAGGACATCGGTCGGTTTGTGACAAAACAGTTTTTGCCTATTAGACTTTCGTCTTCCAATTGTATCTCTGGGTGGGGAATACCACTAGTTGATGCTGTGATTTTGGCAAGGTGTTAACAATCACAATATGTTGTAAACATATAAATACTGTGGTGACCCCCGTGCGTAATGCTGCATGATGGCCCTGCTGGCCCTGCAGGAGGACTACGCTAATGGAAGAATCAGGAGAGAAAGAGACTTCAGGGGCCATGACGATGACTGGCTAATATGCTGATTTAAATTCCCTAATGTAGCTGTAATAGTAATATAGCTGTGCTCTTGGATCTATGTACTGAATTGGGTCCAGTAGAGAGGGCAACACGCCGGAACCGTGCCATCCCGTACCAAATACAGGTCCTCGCTACTCTGGGGGCAACCGGCTGTTTCTAGAGGAAATGTCAGACAGGGAAGTGTTTTTTTTTTTTATATATATAATATTAATATTATATATAATCTTCAACTTTATCACTAAGACTTGTTTGTATATAATATATAGTTCTGTTAAATCTAGGTCTGGTATATCGAAGCTGTGCGTAATGCCTGCCGTTTTGGAAGGTATTATTAATATAGGTAGTCTATAGATCAGGTTTACATACACCGTGCAAGAACAGGCCGAAATTATAATTCAATTTGTTTGTCAAGTTTTTTGCTTTTTCTCTGCCAGTCATCATGATTCGGCATGATTTGGCGACGAAAGAACAACTGCCAGGGTCATTAACTCTCATCAGCATTTACGAAGTGCTTTGCATTGACTATTTATGGTTAAAAATGGGTGTGTACAGGGCGGGATAAGAGGCTGATTCACGTACACACACTTGCAATCTGTGATTTATAAAGGGAACATTGCTTACAGGTGTGCGTACACACGGTTTTATGAATCTGAATTGTTTTTGTCGCACGCCATTTTTGGCTTTTGGGCGTACGTACACTTTCAGTTAAGGATCCTCCGCACGGTTTTATAAAAGAGACCCCAGGGCTTTAGGCCTTAGGATGGAGTTTGGGATTGAGCAAAGTGAAGCAGTGCAGCAGGAAGTTATATCACTTTCACCTCTTGTGAGGAAGCTTGTGTTGTCGAGAAGTTTTTATCCTTTCGATATTTCGACCGCTGCTATAAACCAGTGTTTGGGGGTCCGTGTACCCCTAGGGGTACTTTGGAGTACTGCAGGGGATATGTGAGATTTATTTTTGAAATGTTAATTTATAAATCATAAAAATATATAAGTTATGCATGATTCCCTGAAATAATTATACTATAATAAATTAATTTAGTTATGGATTCTAAACATTTGAAGTAACATTTAAGTGTGTTTCAGTTACAAGCTTGTTGTTTAGTAAATCAGACACTGACGGTGCAGCGCTGTAATCAGACAATCTGAATTTGCGTATCTGCTTATCCGCCAAGGATAAGTCATGTTTTCGACTTGGTTTGTCTGTGAGTTGGTTGATTTGTTTGTGTATCCGTCAGTAGGATTACAGAAAAAAAGTACTGGCCCGATTTTTTTTTTTTAATTATGAAACTATGAACTATGAACCCAATACATTTTGGAGCAGATTCAAATCACAAGGCAGATACACACATTATTTTTCACGGGCATTAGTAACCAGTGGCGTATCAGCTGGTTCTCCTGGTAAATAGTTAGGAGTCAGTTAGAGTCTTTTCCCGACGTTTTTGAAGATTTTCCCAAAGTTCTGGTCACTTTTTCCAATGTTTTTTTTTTATGACATTTTTTGTTTTTTCCCCCAACATTTCTGTCACTTTCTTCAACGTTCTTTTATAAAACATTTTTATTCAAATGCTATAAATTGAATGAAACACCATAATTAATGAAAGTAGTGCACTGATCATTTATTTCAGTTGTGAAGAGCGTTGTACAGAACCATCCCAGTATTATTATTTTTTTTGACAATTTGGTTAAAAGAAACCTAAATTTCTGATATAGAAACTTTTAAAAAATGGGTCAAATTCGACCCGAGGACAACAGGAGAGTTAAAGGGTCCAGTATTGAAATTTTACAATCACATATTTACAGATTTCTTTGACTCAGTGTTTCCTCTATGTTGAATTTCTAGTGGCGGCCCGCCAATGGAAAAATTTCTGCCACCACGGTATCAGCAATAGGGCAGACGCACAACAGGGTTTTCCGCTATTTACACCGCGCACCGCTGCTCATTCAGCGGTTTATGAGAAGTCATGAAGTCGTAATTACACGACTCTGCAGAGCCGTGTGCTCTACTGAACGCAAGCGAACTGTCATCCGCTCTCTCTCTCCCCTTTAGAGTGAGCAACTGGAACAGTGACAGGACGTCATCACTCGCGAAGTCATGGCAACCAAATAAAAAAAAAGGGCGAGTAGCTACTTGTCACTCAAGCTTAGGTAAAGTGACAAACAGTGATGAAAGCCGCGACATGAAATCCGCACTTGCACAGGTCCCGTGAAATATGGCCGCTACAGTTTATTGGAAAATAGCATTGTGGACACTGACTTTGATGAATTTACTGTTTATCAGACCTCAGATGAGACAAGAAGCGAACGTTGGCGAACGCTGCTGTGACGGTCCCTCTGCCTCTGACGCCCCGCTGCAGGACACGCTGTATTCCTCCGACACGCTGTATTAATGTTACTGTTTTAAAACTGTTTTCAAGGTTAGTGGGGGTGCATACCACTCAAAACCAACATGAAAAACATAGCTAGTAATGTAGAATCACCGGTTTCACGTAACGGCACCCTACGGTACCGTTTATTTGCTGGATAGTTTCAAGGTAACAGTCGGTAGCTAACATTAGCAGATAAGCCCGTTGACAGCAACATTATTGTTCAGATTTTGGCACATTGTATCTGACCGTAGTTGTAGTGGTCATAGTGACTAAAAGTGTGATGTGAGATGCTAAAAAGAAACTAAGCGCTGTTTTCAGGTAACGTTACTTTTTGACATTTAACACCCCCGCTGCTGAAAAAAATTCTACAGGAAACACTGACTTATAAACCATCTTATCAAGACTGACAAAACCAAACTGGCCAAAGTGACCAGTAATTAACAAAAACACTTTTCAGACAAAACAGAAACATCCATTAACTTTTTATACATGGTATAACAACGACACATACTGTGTTCTGTAGACACTATGGGATGTAATAGGCCTTTCTCTTAAATGAAACTTTATGACACAATGAAATATTCAGCAAAATGTTTTGTGTGGCTGCACATCAATTAGAAATTATAATTCAGAATTTTTGCAAATTAACTCAAACTTCATCTTGACATATTTGGTGTCTTTAGAAACTGATTTCTTCAGGGAGTGTAAATACATGTCTGTGGGTTTAACAGAGGTTGAAATAGATATCGTCCACATAACGTGTGTCATGATGCATCAAATGAATGTGTTGACTCTGTCATCAGATACATATAGTAAAAAATCTTGATAATGAAGTGTAAATCAATCACCACAGGAAACAGATTCTGTTAACAAATAATATGTAAACTATAAAATGTACATTTGTTCCCTTGAATAGAAATGTATCAATACATGAAATAAGATGAGTGATTAGTTTACTCTGACAGGAGAGATGATCAGAGGGGCAGAGTTTTTACCATCATCATTACTACAGGGATTGAAATATGGGAAGAGTTTCTCAGTGAAGGAGCAGCCAGTAAAGGAGTAGATAAGAGCTGCAGCATCTACGTCATAAAAGGAGACCAGACCCTCCTCATAATCCACAAACACCCCCACCTTCTCAGGAGGAGACTTCAGAGAGAGACGGACTGGAGGGTCAGCAAGAGCTTTGTACTCATTTCCATTTCTAAACCATATCGTCCAGTTACCTTTCTGAGGGCTCAGTGGGATGTTTCCCTTCCTTCGATCGACTCTCTGGCCACTCCTAAAGTCCACTTAGTCTTTTCTTTAACTTGAACCTCAAAGTAAAATCTGCCTGAAGAGAAACTCTGCTTTCCTAAAACATTAACACACTTAGAAAATCTCTCTGGGTTGTCTGGGAGATTCTTCCACAGATTACCATGATTCACTTGTTTCCCATCATCAGACAGGATGAGTTCAGGATGTGCTGTATCAGGATCAAGAGTCACATCCACTGCATACTGCTGGACCCTCTTCAGCTCAGACTCTAGCAGCTTCTTCATCTCTTTACTGAGTGTCTCCTCCAGCTGAGCCACAGCTTTCACCAAAGTCCCCTCATATGATGATGGACGGACGATGACCTCTGTCCAGTCCTTGGTGGGTGGAGGGTGGTTGGTGTTTAGGGACTGGACACTCTGGAGAAGATGGAGGTGGTCTTCAGAGCGTGAGAGCTGCTCCACCTTAGTGCTTCTCTTCATCAGCTCAGAGATTTCCTGTTCCAACTCTTTGATGAAAGCTTCGGCCTGTTTTTCTGTTGTTTTCTGCTTCTCTTTGATCGTGTTGATGAGCTCATTCAGGCCTCTCTCAACAGACTCCTTCAGAGAAGTGAAGACCTGAACACCTTCTGCTATCTCTCTGTCTGCATCTTCCTCACTGAGGTCGACCGAGTGTTTGATCTCCTGAATCTTCAGTCGTCTCTTCTGGATCATCTGCTGAATTTCAGCCTCCAGCTCTGCCTTTTTTTCTTCATGTTGTTCTTTCAGAGGAACAACATCATGCAGCTTGTGGTCTGAAACATGGCAGAGCATGCAGACACATGTCTGGTCGGTCTTACAGAACAGCTCCAGAGGTTTATCGTGCTTCGTACACATCCTGTCTTCCAGGTTCTCCACAGCGTTGATCAGTTGATGTCTTTTCAGACCTGATGTTATCAGATGAGGCTCCAGGTGAGTCTCACAGTAGGAGACCAGACACACCAGGCAGGACTTCAGGGCCTTCAGTTTGGTTCCAGTACAGACGTCACAGGGAACTTCTCCTGGTTTGGACACTTGTTGCTCTGAGCTGCTGCTGCTGGCTTTCTGTTGCGCTGACTGTCTGAACTGAGCAACCATCTCAGAGATGAAAGTGTTGACGTGCAGCTCAGGTTTTGTGTTGAAAACCTTTTTACACATTGGACACAGGTACTGGTCATTAGTATCCCAGTGTTCATTGATGCAGTTTTTGCAGAAGTTGTGTCCACATGGTATGGCGACAGGATCAGTGAACACATCCAGACAGATGGAGCACAGAAACTGATCTTCAGATGGTAGATAGTTTGCAGCAGCCATATCTACACATAGTGTGTAAGAAAAGAAAAACATTAAATCCAAAATGCAGTTTTAATAATTATTTGAAAAAGAAACAAGTGTGTGCAATTTTTAATAATACGATATTATAATCCGTTCAATCAAATTCAGGCACTTGAGGGCTATGGGCAATTAATTTTCAGTTTCCCAGTCCAGGCAGTTCCAACGAACACTCAGCAAACAATAGTTAAAAAAATTTTAGATGTCGGAGGAAACATATTAAAAGGTATGAGGACAGGTTACAGGCCCAATTAAGTCATGCTGATAAACACTGACTCGCTACCCTGACAGAAACGGTACAGAATATATCCACATGGGGATGGAGCCAGACATTGTAAACATTTGGGGCTCAGCCAAAACCTAGGGGGTGGGGGCATGCTACCCTGGGGGAGATTTGTTTCACCATATCATCATATCGCTGTGTTGACATCACTTCCGGGATTATGGAAAACCCCGTAATAGTCCTGGCAGAAAGCGACGCATAAGGATGTAGTCTAATGATGCCCAGTTCCAGGAATGCACTAATATTTTGTAGGTAGTACCAGTTTGCAACAACTATTAGGTAACACTAAGTTGTAAACGCTTTGGAAAAAAAAATTGTAAAAAACTTTGGATGTACCAAAAAAAGATTTTAGCAGCACTGGGTGATCGCGTAAGATCCCGCACAGAGAACGACATCTGTTGCGGAAGAGGTAGCAGTAGCAGCAGAGAGTAGAAGCTATCAGGCAAGAAACAAACTCCTGGTGTACTTACAAACTTCCCAATGCCTCGTTTTTATGAGTACAGAACCTATTTGTACTAGAGCTGGGCGGTATACCGGTTTGTACCGTATACCGGTATTAATTTCCTGTATGATATGAAATTTTCATATACCGTAATACTGGTGCATTGCCGCAGAGAGCGCTACGGCCGAAGTAATGTACGAGTGAATTGAGAACGGGAGCCCTGTTAACTGCGTACCCTTCTCACTCACGGTAGTAACTTCATAACACAACAATTAATAACCCACAACTAAAACTTTTTAACAGGATAATACACCATAGCATACAACAATTTATGACTTAATTTCTAACACAACAATTTTACATTTACAAATTTACACCGCCAGACGGCATGTTGTGTAACATTATAGCTGCTAGCGAGTCAGGTAGCATTAACAGTCTGTTAAATGAACACGCTGACTTATTGGGAATTTAGCTTATTCACCGTATCCCCCAGAGTTAGACTAGTCCATACATACCCTTCTCATCTCCGTGTGTGCTGTAACGCTGTCTGACGGCTCCAGCATTAGCTTAGCTTAGCACAGATCCTGCAGGTAACTGGTTCCAAAACTAGCTCTGCATATTGTGACAAAGTGACAAAATAACACCAACATGTTCCTATTTACGATGTTGTGATTTGTAAAAGTCACAGCATGTAACAAAAACAACATAACATGAGACACAGCCATCTTCTATCCGTAAAAACAACCGGGAACTATATTCTCAGACAGGTTTGCTGCGAGCATATCACTCCGCCCAAGTACTATATTCTTCTGCCTGAGAATATAGTTCCCGGTTTTTTGTTCACGGTTAGAAGATGGCTGTGTCTCATTGTTATTACGCCGCTAGTGACTCTACAAATCACAACATGTAAATAGGAAGATGTTAGTTGTCACTTATTCGGAAGGAGGATTACTGGAACCGTTCACCTGCCTGTTCTGTTATGAACGATACGCTGGAGCCGTCAGACAACGTAGCACGACTGGCATGAAAAGAATAATGACTTTACTCTGGGGTTACGATGTAATAAGTCGGCGTGTTCCTTTAAGCTGGGAGAGGCTCCGGTCGCTACTGCACATTCAAGAACAGAGAAGAGAGTTAGAGGATGAAGAAAGACCGGAGATACACCAGAACAACGTGTGCTCAAGAGAGACTCTGTTGTTTGGCTCGAGGTCATGGTGCAAAGGACCCTAGGGTGAAATTACTCTGAACCATCCCTTTAAATCAGAACACAACAAATGTTGAGGATGACTCATTTTTCACTTCTGCCACCTAAAAAGAGGCAACACAATTTTTATGTTTACTATTTTTTAATTAGGATGCATAAGGAGGGTAAAAAAAATTGGTATGAATAGCATCACATTATCTAGAAACCTACTTTTGTTACACTACGCTGGAATAGAGTTCACACACAATAAATGGTGATATTTCCCCAGTAATGTAACTTTTGCTCCATTGATTTGCAGGTTTTAAAACCCTAAAAGACTTTGGGGGTGTTTGAGAAAACATTCGGGGGCTGGAGCCCCAGAAGCCAGACCCTCACTCCGCCCCTGTGTCCAAGTTTTATTAAAGAACAGCACTGCTAACAAAGCTCTGCTTACTTGAACACATTTCATTTCCTCCAGCTGCTTCACAATAAAAGCCTCCCACTGGCTCTCTGTTTGAAAGCTTTTATTGTGAAACAGCCAGAGAAGATAGAGGCAGCTGTATTTATGAAGTGATCCGTAAACAGTAACAATAGCAGTAAAGTAGGAAGTAATCTAAACTCCAGTCCTGAGAACTGACACAGAGAGACTGATTAAAGCTGTTAAAGTGGGCTACTGTATAGTGGGCGCCGAAACAGCATACGCCGTTATATTGTTACCAATTTCACAAGAAATTAAAAGAGAGGAACTTGCTGCCTGAGTAGATCTGAAGTTTAGTGTTAATCCTGGTTGTAGAAAGTGTAAATGTGATCAACTGTACTCACCAGTGTTTGGCAGAGACTCTGCTGTGTTGTTGAGAAAGACCTGATGAAGTCAGTTTGAGTTTTCTTTCAGAGAGAAACCGAGACTTGTCTCGACTGCAGCGTGGCTGACACTCTGACAAACTTCACTTTCATTTCTGGAGTGTGACGTTGAAGCTCTCCTCTTTCCAGTGTAGCTCCGCCTCTTACTGCAGCTCTGTTGTTTGTTTCCTCCCTCCCATGTGCACTCTTATTGTGAAATACCAGGATGTTGTCTGGTTAATATGGAGCAAAGGTGTGTCTTTATCTAACAGATGGGAGGAGGAAGGTGTGTGAGAAGGTGTTGCTTATATCTTTATTATGTTTGTTGAAACTTTAAGGTGCCTCAGCTTTACTTTAACCAGGAGAGTTTAGTTTAGTTTATTGGACACAAATAGAAACCTCCACACATCTGCAACATGTCAATGATATGACAATGTTTTCTTTTAACTTACAGAGCAAACGGATCTAAGTCACGTCCAGCATTACATACGTAACCAGAAGTGAAGTAACTTCTGATTTTAACTGAAACCATGATCTTTTTCTAAACTTAACTTTGTAGTTTGTGTGCCTAAACATAACCAAACTGTAACCGTTTCACAATGTTAACGAGTTGTGTAAAACCTCGACCGTTATGTTCTCTGGTTTAGATATGAGGATGAAAAACTTTTGAGGTACCTCTTAGGCCATGTATCAAGAATGCATGCACAATTCCTTATTTTCACCTCACACACACACACACACACACACACACACACACACACACACACACACACACACACACACACACACACATACATAAAAAGGATGCAAATAATCCACTTTCACCTAACACACACTACTTTTTCTTGCAAGAAGTTGTGTGTGCATGCTAAAAATAGTTTGTGTGTGTGGGACCTGAAAAGTTGTCTGTGTGCGAGCTAATATTCAAATAAAGTCCCAGCAGATCAATGCCATGTAATGAATTGTTTTCTGATACGCCCATGGATGAGATCAAGCTACGGCTCAGGTGGTAGAGCGGTTGTCTACCAATCAGAAGTTCTGTGGTTTGATCCCTGACCTTGTAGTCCCACGTCGAAGTGTCCTTAGGCAAGTCACTGAACCCTGAATTGCATTTAAATTTAAATTCATAAGCCTTCCAAGAGCATATACTGCACCATTATTGGGAGTATGCTGGAGTATGACCAACATTAACCTGTTTGGGTTCTCTTTTGACTTAGTTGTAAATTAAAATGGTTGAATGTCAATGTATTGTTATCTGTATAAAGTATGACAGCTTATGCCAGGGCGTGATCTGTTGTGCAGTGGAGTGGCGTATGTGCATGCATTCTTGATATGGCCTAAACGGCACCTCATAGATGACGGCTCCAGTGGGTCGTATTAGAGGCTATGAATAAATGACCTATATCGCTGTATAGTTTAGAGGACTAGTTGGATTCTTCCGAGGAACTTGTTGCGGTTCAACCAGGGGTTGTATAGGTAAAGCCAAAATATCTGGACGCTGGTGGCTGGCTGCAGTATAGGTAATAAACTCCGTCCCCTCCATGTTAGATGGGATATAGGTCAAACTGAAAAAAATCCAAGTACACGTCAAATAAACTTTTCCCAAAGAAGGTTTCTGGCATTTTAGGTAGTTCTTACCATCGCCGGGTGGGGGGCGATTCATCCTCCACAATCACTGCTGGTGAAACAAACATTTCCTCCTGCCTCTGCTTCACATTAAAAGCATCCAACTGGTGAAACACACAGGGAGCTTTTATTGTGAAGAAGCCAACACAATGTATTTGTCATAAAATAGAACTTCTGTGTAAACCAGATTTTCTGTTCAGTGTTTGGTGCTCAAGTCACTGTTTACTCAGGCCTTGTGTTCAACAACTGGTTTATTTTACAGTTTTTATTTTACAATCACATTTTTACAGATGTCTTTGAATCATAAACCAATCTTACAGTATTCACAAAACAAATAACAATGGTGTGACCAGTGACCAGTAATTAACCAGCACTTTTCACACAAAACAGAAACATCCACTTAACATCCATTTTAACTTTTTATAGCCGGTATAACAACGACACATACTGTGTTCTGTAGACACTATGGGATGTAATAGGCCTTACTCTTAAATTAAGCTTTATGACACAATGAAATATTCAGCAAAATGTTTTGTGTGGCTACACATCAATTAGAAATTATGATTCATCATTTTTGCAAATTGACTCAAACTTCATCTTGACATATTTGGTGTCTTTAGAAACTGATTTCTTCTGGGAGTGTAAATACATGTCTGTAGGTTTAACAGAGGTTGAAATAGATATCGTCCACATAACGTGTGTCCTGATGCATCAAATGAATGTGTTGACTCTGTCATCAGATACATATAGTAAAAGATCTTGATAATGAAGTGTAAATCAATCACCACAGGAAACAGATTCTGTTAACAAATAATATGTAAACTATAAAGTGTACATTTGTTCCCTTGAATAGAAATATATCAATACATGAAATACGATGAGTGATTAGTTTACTCTGACAGGAGAGATGATCAGAGGGGCAGAGTTTTTACCATCTTCATTATTACCAGGCCAAAGGTATAAGAAGAGTTTCTCAGTGAAGGAGCAGCCAGTAAAGGAGTAGATAAGAGCTGCAGCATCTACATCATAAAAGGAGACCAGACCCTCCTCATAATCCACAAACACCCCCACCTTCTGAGGAGGAGACTTCAGAGAGAGATGGACAGGATGGCCAGCAAGAGCTTCGTACTCCTTTCCATTTATCATCCATATAGTCCAGTAACCATCCTCAGGGTTCAGTGGGATGTTTTCCTTCCTGTTGACCGACTCTCTGGCCACTCCTAAATCCCATTCAGTCTTTCCTTTAACTTGAACCTCAAAGTAAAATCTGCCTGAAGAGAAACTCTGCTTTCCTAAAACACAGGGAATGAGAGAAAATCTCTCTGGGTTGTTTGGGAGATTGTTCTTAACCTTACCAGTACGCACTTGTTTCCTACCATGAGACAGGATGAGATTAGGATGTGCTGTATCAGGATCAAGAGTCAAATCCACTGCATACTGCTGGACCCTCTTCAGCTCAGACTCAAGCAGCTTCTTCATCTCTTCACTAAGTGTCTCCTCCAGCTGAGCTACAGCTCTCACCACAGTCCCCTCATATGATGGACGGACGCTGACCTCTGTCCAGTCCTTGGTGGGTGGAGGTTGGTTGGTTTTTAGGGACTGGACACTCTGGAGAAGATGGAGGTGGTCTCGAGAGCGTGAGAGCTGCTCCACCTCAGTGCTTCTCTTCATCAGCTCAGAAATTTCCTGTTTCAGCTCTTTGATGAAAGCTTTGGCATGTTTTTCTGTTGTTTTCTGCTTCTCTTTGATCGTGTTGATGAGCTCGTTCAGGCCTCTCTCAACAGACTCCTTCAGAGAAGTGAAGACCTGAACACCTTCTGCTATCTCTCTGTCTGCATCTTCCTCACTGAGGTCTACTGAGTGTTTGATCTCCTGAATCTTCAGTCGTCTCTTCTGGATCATCTGCTGAATTTCAGCCTCCAGCTTGACCTTCTTTTCTTCATATTCTTCTTTCAGAGGAACAACATCATGCATCTTGTGGTCTAAAACAGTGCAGAGCATGCAGACACATGTCTGGTCGGTCTTACAGAACAGCTCAAGAGGTTTATCGTGCTTCGTACACATCCTGCCTTCCAGGTTCTCCACAGGGTCGATCAGCTGATGTCTTTTCAGGCCTGACATGGTCAGATGAGACTCCAGGTGAGTCTCACAGTAGGAGACCAGACAAACCAGGCAGGACTTCAGGGCCTTCAGTTTGGTTCCAGTGCAGACGTCACAGGGAACTTCTCCTGGTTTGGAGACTTGTTGCTCTGAGCTGCTGCTGCTGGCTTTCTGTTGAGCTGACTGTCTGAACTGAGAGACCATCTCAGAGATGAAAGTGTTGACGTGCAGCTCAGGTTTTGTGTTGAAAAGCCTTTTACACATTGGACACATGTACTGCTCATTAGCATCCCAGTGTTCATTGATGCAGTTCTTGCAGAAGTTGTGTCCACATAGTATGGCGACAGGATCAGTGAACACATCCAGACAGATGAAGCACAGAAACTGATCTTCAGATGGCAGATAGTTTGCAGCAGCCATCTCTACACGTGTGAAAGAAAAGATAAACATTAAATCCAAAATGCAGTTTTAATAATTATTTGAAAAAGAAACAAGTGTGTAAAATTTTTAATAATACGATATTATAATCTGTTCAATCAGTTTCAGACACTTTATAGACATCACAATGGGCAATTAATTAGCAGTTTCCCAGTCCAGTCAGTTCCAACGAACACTCAGCAAACAATAGTTAAAAAATGTTAGATGTCGGAAGAACATATTAAAAAGGTATGGAGACAGGTTACAGGCCCCATTTAAGTCATGCTGACAAACACTGACTCGCTATTCTTACAAAAACAGTCCAGAATATATCCACACAGGGACGGAGCCAGACATTGTAAAAATTTGGGGCTCAGCCAAAACCTAGGGGAGGGCATGCTACCCTGGGGGGGATTTGTTTCACCATTTATAGCAGCTGTATGTACTATATTTCAATACATTTGGGATAATAAAATGCCTAAAAATAGGTTCATCATTTGGGGAAAAACATGATAGTTGCCAAGGAAAACAGTCTTCATTTTGTATCTTAACTCTTCTCCAACTGTCTCCATCATTCTTAAAGCTACATTGTGTAAGAATTTCTCCCATCTAGCGGTGAAATTGTATATGACAACCAACTGAATATTACTTTCTTGCCCCTCCCATTCCGAGCGCGTTTTAACTCCTACAGTGGCCATATTATTCCAAGAAGTACACCTTTGTCCGTGAGTGTTCCTTCCAGTGTAATAATAGTTTTACGTTTTCGTTATTTTGGTACCATTTCATTGCGAACATCAGCCATCAGGTTCCCAAACAAATGCAAGCTAATGTTAGTAAAGTATCAGCGTGATCCTCCATCTTCAACAGGCTTTCAAATCTGCCGGCAGATCGAGTTATCTCCCGGCTGGCATTCGTCACTGTGCCACTGAGTGTAAGAGTGCGAAAGGCTGAGGTATGTCCCTCTTTGGCTAATATATTGTAAAGATGGAGGTATGTCCCTCTTTGGCTAATATATTGTAAAGATGGAGGTATGTCCCTCTTTGGCTAATGTATTTTGAAGATGGAGGCGCAGCATGGCGGCCGTCATTCGAGCGAGTCGCTCGTATGTATTCTGAATGATTGTGAATGGCAGATTCTACGCTTACGAGAATACTTTGATTAGTTGGTGGAAGTAATTACACATGAATGAGCACATATTTGTGAAAGAACAAAGTTTTTTATTTTTTTAAACTGTACCTTTAAATCAGAACACAACAAATGTTGAGGATAACTCATTTTTCACTTCTGCCACCTAAAAAGAGGCAACACATTTTTGATGTTACTATTTTTTTAATTAGGCTATATAGGTAGCATCACATTATCTAGGAACCTGTTTTTGTTACACTACGCTGGAATAGAGTTCACACAATAAATGGTGATATTTCCCCAGTAATGAAACTTTTGCTCCATTGATTTGCAGATTTTAAAACCCTAAAAGATTTTGGGGGCGTTGGAGAAAACATTCGGGGGGGCTGGAGCCGCAGAAACCAGACCCTCACTCCGCCCCTGTGTCCAAGTTATATTAAAGAACAGCACTGCTAACAAAGCTCTGCTTACTTGAACACATTTCATTTCCTCCAGCTGCTTCACATTAAAAGCCTCCCACTGGTTCTCTGTTTGAAAGCTTTTATTGTGAAACAGCCAGAGAAGATAGAGGAAGCTGTATTTATGAAGTGATCTGTAAACAGTAACAATAGCAGTAAAGTAGGAAGTAATCTAAACTCCAGTCCTGAGAACTGACACAGAGAGACTGTTTAAAGCTGTTAAAGTGGGCTACTGTATAGTGGGCCCACTATACTATATGTGTGTGTGTGTGTGTGTGTGTGTGTGTTTTGTGTGTGTGTGTGTGTGTGTGTGTGTGTTGCTGTGTGTTTGTGGTTTTTGCTCTGTGTGTGTGTTGCTGTGTGTTTGTTGCTCTTTGTGTGTGTGTTACTGTGTGTGTGTATTGTGGGGTGTGTGTGTGTGTGTGTGTGTGTGTGTTTGTTGCTGTGTGTGTGTGTGTGTGTGTGTGTGTGTTGCTGTGTTTGTGTGTGTGTGTTGCTGTGTGTGTGTATGTTTGTTGCTGTGCATGTGTGTGTGTTGCTGTGTGTTTGTTGCTGTGTGTGTGTGTGTGTGTGTGTTGCTGTGTTTGTGTGTGTGTGTTGCTGTGTGTGTGTATGTTTGTTGCTGTGCATGTGTGTGTGTGTGTGTGTTGCTGTGTGTTTGTTGCTGTGTGTGTGTTTGTTGCTGTTTGTTTGTGTGTGTTTGTTGCTGTGTGCGTACAAACAGCCATAGTTATATTGTTACCAATTTCACAAGAAATGAAAAGAGAGGAACTTGCTGCCTGAGTAGAGCTGAAGTTTAGTGTTAATCCTGGTTGTAGAAAGTGTAAATGTGACCAGCTGTACTCACCAGTGTTTGGCAGAGACTCTGCTGTGTTGTTGAGAAAGACCTGATGAAGTCAGTTTGAGTTTTCTTTCAGAGAGAAACAGAGACTTGTCTCGACTGCAGCGTGGCTGACACTCTGACAAACTTCACTTTCATTTCTGGAGTGTGACGTTGAAGCTCTCCTCTTTCCAGTGTAGCTCCTCCTCTCACTGCAGCTCTGTTAGGTTTGGTTTTCTCAGATTTACACTGTTACTGTGAAATACCAGGGTGTTGTCGTGTTGATATGGAGCAAAGGTCATGCTATAACTAACAGGTTAGTATCTGTGTTGGAACTTTAAGGTTCATCAGGTTGACTTTAACCAGAGTTTAGTTTAGTTTATTGGACACAAAGAGAGCGACGTCACACAAATATGCAACATATCAATGATAACACAATAAAGTCCAAGACTTGTTTTTGTTGTGCTGCTTTATTCCAAAAAATGTCTTTCATCCATATCACCATGTTCTATCTCTTTTGATGGAAAACAAAACACAGTTGCTCAGGCTGTAAGATTTGTGAGTTTCCTAAGATGGCGGGGACAGGACCCGCCCTACTCTGCCTCTGATTGGCTAGTAGTTTTACTATGTTTTCGACTTGGTTTGTCTGTGAGTTTGTTGATTTGTTTGTGTGTCCGTCAGCAGGATTACAGAAAAAAGTGCTGGCCCGATTTTTTTTATTATGAATCTTGGAATGGTGTAGCATGGGCCGAAGAAGAACCCAATACATTTTGGAGCGGATTCAAATCACAAGGCAGATACACACATTATTTTTCACGGGCATTAGGAACCAGTAATCAGCTGGTTCTCCTGGTAAATAGTTAGGAGTCACGATGACGGTAGCCTGTGAGCATTTAACCCTTATGTTGTCTTCCCGTCTACTATGCAACTTTTTGTTTGTTCTTTGTCAAAATTTTAAATTCACAAAACGTTTTAGGTCGTTTTTTTTTTTTTTACACTTTTGATGCTTCTTTTCCCGATGTTTTTGAAGCTTTTCCCAAAGTTATGGTCACTTTTTCCAATGTTTTTTTCGTTTTTTTTATGACATTTTTAGTTTTTTCCCTCCGGCATTTTTGTCACATTTTTCAACATTCTTTTATTAAAATTAAAATGCTATAAATTTAATAAAACTCCCAAATTCAATGAAAGTAGTGCACTGATCATTTATTTAACTTGTGAAGAGCGTTGTATGGAACCTTCCCAGTTTTATTTTTTTTTGACAATTTGGTTGATAGAAACCCAAATTTCTGATATAGAAACTTTTTAAAAATGGATCAAATTCGACCCGAGGACAACAGGAGAGTTAAAGGGTAATTTCATTGGTCCAGTATTGATTGGGAATGCTGTAACTGACAGCCGCCATCATAAACAATACAGTTTTTATTTTACAATCACATATTTACAGATTTCTTCGACTCATAAACCATCTTATCAGTACTCACATAACCAAACAAAAGTGGCCAAAGTGATCAGTAATGAACCAAAACACTTTTCACACAAAACCGAAACGTCCATTAACTTTTTATACCCGGGATAACAACAACACATACTGTGTTCTGTAGACACTATGGGATGTAATAGGCCTTACTCTAAAGGCCCTGACACACCAACCCGATAATCAGCCGTGGGACAGTCTGGCGAGGTCAGTGACTCGAGTCTGTTCGGTGTGTCCCGTGCCGTCGTCTGTCGGAGTAGCCGTCAGCCTTCATTTGGGCCGATTTGACTTGTTGAATTGGAGGGAGGGCAGTCGGACTCAATGACCAATCTGATTGGTGGAGCGCTAACCGGGAAATGACAAGCGGGATGAGCGACAAACGCTTGTTAAAATCTGACGAAAATCTTTTAAACTGACCTTTATTAATCTGAAATGAAGACAGATTCAGCAACTGCACGGCCTATTTCTCGCTTAAAATGTTTTCAGAAACCATTTCGGTGAACTCTTTCCGTAAAATACGAGATCGTATTTCGAACGAGCCTCCATTATGAGCGGCCGGAGAAGCCAGACCAACGTGGCACGTTCGTCATTTCCGGTTTTAATATTTTTACAGATTAGCGCCGCCTGCTGTTATGGAGACGTATTACATCTCGAGCACCCGCAGAACGTACACTCAAGTCTGCATCGCTTCGGTGTGTTCTGAGGCACATATCCATATCACCATATTCTATCTATTGATTATTTTTTGGGTTTTTTTTTTCCCTTTATTTTCAAAGTGACTGTGGATAGACAGGAAAGGTGGGAGATAGATGGGGGACGACACGCAGCAAATGGCCACAGGTCGGATTCAAACCCGGGCCCCATATTCTATCTCTTCTGATTGGAAAGCAATAAAAACAATGGCTCAGGCTGTAAGATTTGTGGGTTTCCTAAGATGGCGTGTGATGACATGACCCACCCTACTCTGCCTCTGATTGGCTAGTACTAGTTGCCCTTGTTGTTTGCATTGGTTAGGTTTAGACCGGAGGAATAAGATTGGTTAAAAGGGTTATTGTAAGAAAGTCAGGGTAAGAAAATCCAAGGCATAGTAAGGCAGAGTAGGGCAGGACATGTTTTTGCCATCCTAAGAAACACAAATAGGGTGATGCCTGCGAGCTGGTTCAGGCAGTCAACTCGAGCTGGACCGTATACATACTGGGAACTATATTCTCAGAAGGCGAAGCACTGCTACTTGGGCGGAGTGATATTACTCCAATTCTGAGCAAACTCCAGGTGAACTCTCTGTTCCTCACCACGGGGCTTTTCATGTGCAAATCACTCCGCCCAAGTAGCAGAAGCAGCAGTGCTTCGCCCTTCTGAGAATATAGTTCCCAGTATGTATTAGGGGTGGTACGGTTCACAAAACCCACGGTTCGGTTCGTATCACGGTTTTCGGTTCTGTACGGTTCTTGTTATTTTTTCTTTTAATCTTTAACACTCCAGAATATACTTCAGCATATGATATATAGCTAAAATTAGCATATTGAATGCATGTTGCACAAAACATGCACACAGTGGCAGTTCTATATATCGTTTTATTTCATCATAGGTACCATGAAATCCAAAATGTTCCCACACACCAGACTATAAACCGCGGCGCGCGCGCATCCTCCAGCTCTGGGCAGCCTCTCTGCCACTGGACATTTCTGCAGGTGACGTGGCGTGACCTGCGCGGCTCTCCCACTTGAGGGACCGGGTCGGCTCGGTGTCTCTCAAAATCGTGGTAGAAATCTTTTAACCCTTGTGTTGTCCTCGGGTCCCAGTGACCCGAAGGACAACGTTCGTTCTCCGTTTACTTTGTTGAGAATTGCTCTCTAAACAAGGGTTAATACAGCACCTTAGTTCTTGTTTGTACAGCATTTTGGTCAGCTTAAACTGTGTTTAAATGTGTTCTAGAAATAAACTTTACTTACTTACTTTAAAAGAAACCGGTTTTAGAGAGCAATTCTCAACAAAGTAAACGGAAGTACATAATCCTTGTGTTGTCCTTCGGTCACTGGGACCCGAAGGACAACACAAGGGTTAAACTGACCTTTGTCGATCTGAAATGAAGACAGATTCAGCAACTGCATGGCCTATTTCTCGCTTAAAATGTTTTCAGAAACACGTTTCGGTGAACTATTTTAGTACAATATGAGATCGTATTCTGCGACGAGCCGCCATGACAGTCTGTTTTGAAAATTTGGGACCAGCCAGACCCATGTGACCGATCGTCCAATCAGCTGCCATGGGTTGCGTTTGTCACGCCCATCCCGCTCGTCATTTCCAGTTAGTGTTTTAACATAGGTGTATAAAGTGGGCACTACGGCAGTAAGAGGTTAGTGCACATTAACAGTGTACTGACGAACCGTGCGGTACACACATGCTCCGAACCGAGACTAGCGAACCGAGCGGTTCGGGTGTTTTTTCATGAACCGTACCATCCCTAGTGTGTATACGGTTAGAAGATGGCTGTGTGTCATGTGACCTTGTTATTTGTACACGCTGTGACTCTACAAATCACAACATGTAAATAGGAACATGTTGGCGTTATTTTGTCACTTATTGGGAGCAGTAGGCTAGTTGGAGCCGGTTACCTCCAGGATCTGTGCTAAGCTAGGCTAGATGGAGCCGGTTACCTCCAGGATCTGTGCTAAGCTAGGCTAGTTGGAGCCGGTTACCTCCAGGATCTGTGCTAAGCTAAGCTAGATGGAGCCGGTTACCTCCAGGATCTGTGCTAAGCTAGGCTAGATGGAGCCGGTTACCTCCAGGATCTGTGCCAAGCTAGGCTAGATGGAGCTGGTTACCTCCAGGATCTGTGCTAAGCTAGGCTAGCGGTGGGTGCGCCAGACAGAGATGAGAAGGCTATGTATGGACTCATGTAACTCTGGGGGATACGGTGAATAAGACCAAGTCCCAATAAGTCGCTGTGTTCCCTCTAAGATGGTCAGTGTTTCCAGCAGCAGCTGTGATGATAATGAGATAATGAAAACAGTTTTTCTTCCGCTTCATGTAGGCAGACTGTGCACAACCAACGGAAGAGGAGGACGACCGAAGACACGTCCCTCCGCCTGTAACCAAGAGGAGAGTTTTACCGGCATGGATGATGATGGCGGTGGGACATACACACAGTCCCTCCTTCTCTTCCTCCAGTCCCAAAGGTATTTCATCTTTCATGGATTTATTGCTTTTTTCATGTGACAAACTTAAACCTGAACTACTCAGACTTGTGTTCGTCTCTTTACATCTCTATACATTTATTGGGTCATTGAGGAATCAAAGTTCCCTTTTTTTAAATTCCGCGTCTTAAAATGTCCGTTAAAGTTTTAGAAGCTATTAACCCTGTGTTGTCTTCCCCGTCCACCATGATGCAACTTTTTGTAGTTTTTCAGGGTCAAAATGTAAAAAAAAATCCCAACGTTTTTGGTCATCTTTTTCGACACTTTTGTCACTTTTCAAAATTGCTGTCAATATTTTTCTGTGCTTTTTTTGAGCTTTTCTTATTTTTTTTGTCACTTTTCCCGACGTTTTTGGAGATTATTCTGACGTTTTTGTCACTTTTTTCCAAGTTTTTTTTGTCATTTTTTC
>NC_053112.1:6071463-6078963 GCF_010015445.1 Perca fluviatilis | reverse complement strand
GAAAGGAGCCAGAAGTGTGTTCACAGTCGCAGCAAGAGTTGGACTTCTCAAATAGTTTGCAGTGGTGGAAAGTACAGTAATTAAGTACCTTTTCTCTCATGTACTATACTGTCATCTGTTTTTTTTAGTGCTGCTTTTGATATTGAATTCAATGTTCAATTTGTTCAATAAAAGAAAGTTGGAAATGATGTCCTCTCATTTGTTTTAAACTCAACAACCAGTTTGTTGTGTTTTAGCAGAAAACCGAAAGCTGCAGAACTGAGAACACTTTAATATCTGTTTATTTAGAAGGTAATATGGTTATTGTGATGCATATTGTCCTCGTATAATGTCATGTAGCCCTTTTATAGCAGTTCATTTTATGGCTGTCAAATCCTCTGGAATGATTTTTAGTTTCTGTGTTTTAGTTGCAACAGCTGCTAAGCGAAGTAAAGCGCCGCCCACCAGCGCTAAAGGAGCAGCAGCCAAACAGGCCACGCCCCCCAAAACCTCCTCACCGCAGGGGGCGGGGCTTAGCGAGGAGGAGGAGGAGGAGGAGGAGAGGCCAAAGAAGAGGAGGAGGAAGAGGAGCGATGAGGAACAGACGGCATCTCAGTCGAAAACAGTTGAGTACAGTCGGTGGCTGATATCACACACACACATTTGTTTCCCACGAATGAATAATTTTTTCCCCAAATAAAGCCTCCTGCCACTCTTACCTTTTTAAGTTGTAATTTGGAGTAATGTTACGGTGCATTCAAAGAAGACTAAAGAAATCTAATCTCATTGTGTTAATATATTGTCAGTCAATGCTACAACATCGCCACATTATCGACATCAAGGTATTTGGTCGACTTTTTCTTGTCAAAAAAGACTCCACGAGCCCTATCTCGCACCCGGCGCAGCGCAAAGCCCGACGCAAGAGTCTTTGCTAGTTTAAGACCGACGCAGTTGTCAATATCCGTCCAGCGCCCACGTCGTTTAAATAGCAAATTCACCTGCTCCCATCTGGTCTTACAGGGAGGTGTGTTCAGGTGCATTCTGGGCGTGCTGGTCTTACAGGGAGGTGTGTTCAGGTGCATTCTGGGCGGGCTGGTCTTACAGGGAGGTGTGTTCAGGTGCATTCTGGGCGTATTGTTATCTTGAGGCAGCGGGAAGTGATCGCGCCATTGACCAACAAAAACCTGGTCTAAAGTCAATAACGCAGCATTTCATTGTTATTTTAACAGAGCATTAGTAAAATGCTCCTAGGCTCGTGCACAGCGTGCACACTATGCTTGTTACACACACAGGGACACACAGCAACACACACACATGCAGAAGATTACTAATAAAAATATTAGGGTGTAAATCCTCCATCATAACAGCAATGCTCCAAGGTCCAAACGCGCCTGGCTTTTAAAGGGAATGGGAGCTGATCTCTGATTGGTTGGTTGCATGTTACGCCCAAAACACACCTCTGATTAATGAAGACACTAAGTCCTAACCTCACCTGCTCCAGACGCTTCACGACTTGCGCTCAGATGGTTAAAATAGGGCCCCTGAGTGTGAACGTAGCCTTATGTAACCCGTTGTGTGTCTGTTACTGTCGTCTGCTCTCAGGATCTCCCTCCCCAGCAGCCCTCGCCTCGTCTTCCGAGCGAATCCAAGAGGTCGGAGATGAGCGACGAGTCCGACGGCTTCCCCATGGAGACGGACGAGGCCGAGGGAGGCGGAGAGACGTCCACAGCTGACGGGAACACCGCGAAAAACGGACGCCGGCAGACGAAACGAGCCGAGTCCATGGCGGCGAACAGCGGCGCCGCGTCCGGACCGCGACTCAGAACGCCGTGTCCGTACGGGAAGAGCTGCTACAGGTAGGGCTGGGTAGCCTTCAAAAAACATTCGATAGACAGTAATACATTAGTGTAGTACATTACATGTCATGTAGCTGACGCTTTTATCCAAAGAGACTTCCAATTCAGTCAAGTCCAGTGGGTTTAATTGTCATTTCAACCATATACACTGTATATAGTGAGACCAAACAAGGTTTCACCTCGGATCAAGTGGTGTTACACATTTGAAAATATATCAAAACGACATTTGAGACAGGCTGCATTTAGTGCACACACATTATAGATTATACATAAAGTGCAATTACTAGCCTACTTAAAGTAGAGCATTTAAGACAAGACAAGACAAGGGACAGGACAGACAACCGACAACAAAAGACAGGGCATAAGTAGACTTGGAACAGAGCACTGATTGTTAGAAGTTAGGTTCACCGTGAGGTGGAGGTAGAATATAAAATATATAGACTTTAGCAGCAGAGTGCTTTCAACCCAGAAGGTGCAAACTCGTAGTAAGTGCAAGTACATTAGCTTTAAATAAGCCAAACTACAAAGAGCCATATGGAAGTGCAGCTTTAAGAATTGATATATATTTTTAGTATTATTATTATTATCCGAGGTGCAGTGGGAAGAGATGTGGTTTTAGCCTTCGGTGGAAGATGCGTAGGCTTTCGGCCGTCCTGATGTCATTAGGGAGCTCATTCCACCATTTAGGAGCCAGGATTAGTTCTCCCTCGCTGTGAGGGGGCAGCGAGCAGGTTGGCTGATGCAGAGCGGGCTGGGGGTATATGGTTTGACCGTGTCCTGGATGTACGCTGGGGCTGATCCGTTCGTGGTCCTGTATACAAGTACTAGTGTCTTGAAGCAACTGGTAACCAGTGAAGAGAGAGGACGAGCGCTGTAGCGTGAGAGAACTCGGCGAGGTTGAAGACAAGTCGAGCTGCTGCGTTCTGAATGAGCTGCAGGGGCCGGACGGCACATGCAGGCAGGCCAATCAGGAGGGAGCATGCAGGCAGGCCAATCAGGAGGGAGCATGCAGGCAGGCCAATCAGCAGGGAGTTGCAGTAGTCTAGACGTGAGATGACCAGAGCCTGAACCAGAACCTGACGTATCCTTCTGATGTTGTGCAGCATGTATCTACACGATCGGGTGGTCGCAGTGAAGGAGAGTAGGTCGTCAGGTGTCACACCCAGGTTTTTAGCGGTCTGGGTGGGGGCTACCACAGAGTTGTCTATTGTTATAGTCGGTCCTGGGTAGGAGAGCCCTTCCCTGGAAGGTAAAGGAGCTCAGTCTTGTCATGGTTGAGTTCCAGATGGTGGGTGGACATGCATGAAGAGCTGTCAGTCAGACAGTAGCAAAGTACACACAGTTCATGTTTTCCATACATTTTGACCCTCCTGAACTGTTATTTTTACCTCTTTTGGGGAGTGGGTTGTCTTTCATATTTTTCTGAGCGTCTAAATAATTAGGGGGGACATATCCCCTGTATCCCCCCCCCCCGAAATCTACGCCTATGCTAAGGATGCAATTCACTCGGTGCCTAAAAAGTATTGAGTTCGGCAGCCAGCCCTAGTTACAGTTGCGTTCGCCCGTGCACAAACGGCAACCGCTGAGCTTCCACACAGCACTAAATAAACAGAAGGTTTGAGGGCGAATTCATCTCGAGCCCTGCCAGAGGGCTTTCTCTTTGATGTGGCTCATTTTCCAGCGAATATGACATGAAGTGCACTCGAGCTGATGAACGCGAAGCCGGGAACAGAATCGGGTCCAAAAGCTTCTCAAAAGCAGCCAGCTGCTTCCTGTCTCTCGGCTTTTTATCCTCAAGAGACGCTACATCTTAAAAATTAAGATCAAAAGCTAATCGTGGACGTTGTGTAGGTTTTTGTTCTGAGACAACCCTGAATCCCAGAGATAAGCTGCAGTGAAGAAGCATTGATTTACCTTTTTGAAGCTCCCAAACTACCGTCTCTGACTGGTGGGAAATCATCTCCGTGCACACACACACAGAGAGAGAGGAGACTTTAGAGCCTCGTTTACAGCTGACTGATTAATATCATCCAGCTGCAGAGCTGGAAGCGCTGAGTGAATGAAAGTCCCCCAAAAATGTCTTACCTTTTTTCCAACTTCAAATTTTTCCCAATTTCAAATTATGTCCCCAAAAGGAAACTTTGTCAACATCTGTTTTATCTAAAAAGACACATTTCTGTTTGTTCATCTCACTTCTGTTTTATTGCTGCAAAATGAGGATTATCAAGCAGACAGACTGACCAACACACATATAATAATAGATCCATACTTGCCGTCTGTGTATCGATACAGTTTTGCCACGGAAAATATTGCAATACTATGCTGTATCGATTTTTTCCCTCCACCCCTAAAATATACACATTTCAAGTAGCTGCTTTAGCCACAAATAAGTCCAAGCTGTGAGCCAGTGTCCTTATATTTGGTTTAAGTAAAAAGACGTGCAGACGTTTACGTTGTCACGGAGCTTTAATAAGAACTGCTCCCTCTTAGTGGATCAGTGGACTAATTGGTGGTTCTGGTCTTAGTCAGCTTAGATCTCTTTAGTCCATTAGTCATGTCTGATGCTGTTTTCACGCTGAATGACTTATTACCAAGAAACGTACGAGCTCATCTCTGGTAAACACAAGAATTAAAGTGGTGCTTTTAGCACGACTCTTAGCGGAGAAACTCAGATTTACAGATCTGTCGATTAAATCAACTAATCGATCAGTCGGTACAACTGAATGAGTGTTAGTCGACTCAGAATTTCTTCAATCGAGCACGGCCCTACTGCCCACACTGCTACACCGAACGTGCGGTCAGTTAACACTGAGTGTAGCGGAGCCTTCACGGTGAATTAACCGGCCAGCAGTGACATGGGCTAACTGCTGCATCCTCCCCACCTTGGATATGTTTTCTGAAGACCTCTCTCCTCTAATCACCTCCGTCTTCTTTCTCGTCTCCAGGAAGAACCCGGTCCATTTCCAGGAGTGCAGTCACCCCGGTGACACGGACTACGAGGAGGACGAGGAGGAGGAGGAAGAGCAAGAGACAGGGGAGGACCGACCTGAGTGTCCCTACGGCACCGACTGCTACAGGTCAGACATCACAGCAACAGGCTGATGAAAGGCACCATGGGGCCAACGCTAAGGGGACACAGGGGGTGACGTTACTGAAAAGACACACACACACACACACTCACACACAGACTCACACAAAGACACACACACACACACACAGACTCCCACACAGACACAAAGACACACACACACACACACACACAGACTCCCACACAGACTCCCACAAAGACACACACACACACAGACTCACACACAGACTCACACACAGACTCGCACACAGACACACACACAGACTCCCACACAGACACACAGACTCACACAAAGACACACACACACACAGACTCCCACACAGACACACAGACTCACACAAAGACACACACATACACAGACTCACACACAGACACACACACACACAGACTCACACACAGACACACACACAGACTCCCACACAGACACACAGACTCACACAAAGACACACACACACACAGACTCCCACACAGACACACAGACTCACACAAAGACACACACATACACAGACTCACACACAGACACACACACAGACTCCCACACAGACACACACACACACTCCCACACAGACACACACACACACAGACTCACACACAGACACACACACAGACTCACACACAGACACACAGACTCACACAAAGACACACACACACACAGACTCACACACAGACACACACACAGACTCCCACACAGACACACACACACACTCCCACACAGACTCACACACAGACACACACACACACAGACTCACACACAGACACACACACACAGACACACAGACAGACACACGTTGCGGGTGGCAGAATAAGACTTTACATCAGGGGTTCCCAAACGGTTTACTCAGAGATCTGCATGTGGGCGCCCGGGTAGCTCACCTGGTAGAGCGGGTGGCCATATATAGAAGTTCACGCAGCGGCCGCAGGTTCGACTCCGACCTGCTGCCCTTTGCTGCCTGTCGTTCCCCCTCTCTCTCTCCCCTGTCACGTCTTCAGCTGTCCTATAAAAATAAAACGTAAGGTTTTGTATTCATAACACGAGGTCCGGGTCGACCTACTTTCCATACATATAACATACTTTACATCAAAGCAGTAATCAGGGGGAAGTGCCCGGGTAGCTCAGGGGATGAAAGCACCAACAGTGGTCCTCAACATCCCCTTTAAGGTCTGGCCACGTGTCCTCCGTCGCACCTCCTTCCTCGTTACCTCCTGATGTTCAACATGAAAGTCAGTCCCTCCAGAAAAACGCTCATGCTCGCACGATTTCGTAATCCCTGGCATTTTCTTTGCAAAAAAGTCCCTTAATATATCTCAGCAGAAAGGTGAAAAATGTTGCGTTTACTTCACACAAGAGCAGCCATTTTCCCCTGTTGCCATGGGAACGTTATGAAGTGACGTAATTACGCGACGTGAACATCATCGAAAAGCAGGGTGCTGGGGGAAGCAATTTTTGCACGTTCCTGCAATTTCATAGATATCCCGCATATTCCATCGCATTTTTTAAGAAAACGTGCCGCATAATCAAGGATGTTTGCCCGCAACAATCACAAAAAAACTCTGGAAGGACTGATAAGTCATTGTGTACTGCATGGGTTATGTGGCAGTGTGTCATTTGTGCGATATGGAGGCTATTGGGGTTGGGCAATATGTTTGTTGGAAGAGTCACAAGGGTCATACTAACGTGGACCGTGAGGAACAGAGAACATACTTTCTGTCGTAGCTCACATAGATTCTCAAAAATCCTCTCCCATTATACCCAAGTTATGCTACGGTTTCATTTATTTTAAGTCTTATTTTTGTTGTGGAAAAAAGGCCATGTATAACTTTTACATTTTGGAGTTGGAATCAACCATTTTGTCGTTCGTTACCCCTACATTATAAAGTCTTCTTGCTCGTTAGCGGACAGTATTGGAGCTCAAAATGTCAAGTTTGTCCTGAGGGTGCACATTTTTGTCATATAGTGCAGCCCTAATTTTAATTTTTTTATTTTAATTCAAATTTTTATTAGGAACACATTGGTATACATAATACAGCACAACACATATGCATATTTTTTTCTGATTTAAAGAAAAAAAACAATAAAATAATATATACGTAGAAAAGAGTGGAATGAACTACTTAAACATATTTTGAAAATCCAGAGAAAATAAAATGAGTGAAAGGAATAAAAAAAAAAAAAATGTGGTTATACAAGTGGACACAATAATTAAAATAGTGAAAAAATCTATTCTAATAATACAGTTAGTATGAAAGAAAGACAAGCTGAAAATATGTACTCCTGGAGAAAAATATAAGTGAACGAACATTTGAGTAGCTTAAACAAAAAATTTGGGGGAGGAGAAGTAAAAATGAGATCATCATAAATTGAATAAAAAGTGAAAGTGAGCTTCTCCATAAATGTCGTGGATAACCTCGAACTAGTCTTCAACCTTGGCTACATCTGTTGTTAACCACTTCCTTGTAATATTCTTACTGGCTATCAACATAATATTAAACATATACTTGTTTACAAAACCAGTTTCTGGTCTCCAGCCCTGATTTTAATCACCTTTCCTGTTGGGCCCCCCTATGTTTAGCTCCACT